>NC_039362.1:203734305-203879525 GCF_003573695.1 Papaver somniferum
CCCCCCCCCCCCCCCCCCGTCTCCCTCTAAATTCACCACATTGAATTCAATTTAATCACACCTCATTTTCTCATTAACTCTATCATCTTACTCTTTTGTACCTTTAATAATCTGTTTAATTTCTATTTTCAACTCAATGGATTCTTCTGACGAAGAAGTGTGTACTTATATGGATCGATTTGAAGAACAACGACGAATATTCGTTCAGGCGTTGAAACAAATTTATGATGAGTCAGATGAAGATAAAGATCTAACCGATAACTTGTTGCAGCTATTTTCATCGGGGCAAATACCTAGAGATCCAGAGCCAAAAGAAGTGTTCACAAGAAGATATGCATATCGGGGTCCGGATGAATGGCATGAGAAGCTGATGCACGATTATTTTCTTCCCGACTGTGTGTTCTCTGATGAAAATTTTCAAGGACGATTCTACATGCCCCGACATTTGGTGCTAAATATTATTGGTGAGATTTTTCATCAGGTAGAACCTCAATTTAACTATCAGTATGATGCACTGAATATTAGGGTTCATAGCCCTGAACAAAAGGTTACTTCGGCCTTAAGGATTCTAGGATATGGCAGATCTCCAGATTCTAATGATGAGTACCTTCGCATTGGCAAAACAACCGCATACAAGTATCTTTCGTTGTTTTGCGAAACAATGATTAATCATTTTGGTCCAACCTATTTACGAAAACCAACTGCCGCAGATGTTAGAGAAATATTAAAACAAAATAAGGAAAGGGGATTTCTCGGAATGCTGGGTAGTCTTGACTGCATGCATTGGGTATGGACCGGATGCCCTACCTATTGGTCCGGTCAATATAAGGGTCACTACGCAAAACCAACGGTTATCCTTGAGGATGCTGCTTCATATGATTGTTGAATATGGCACGCTTTTTTTGGTCTCCCGGGATCTCAAAACGATATAAATGTTTTATACAAATCGGCTTTATTTGAAGATTTAAAGTATGGAATTTCTCCTCGGGTAAATTTCAGTATCAACGGGAATCAATACACTCATGGTTATTATCTTGCAGATGGAATTTATCCAAAATGGTCAACTTTAGTTCAAGTTACCGTCAGCCACCTTCCGGTGAAATGGGTCGTTCATATTACAATCTGTGTAAGTGGCCTTTACTTTTTTCTCCTTTTTACCTTGGAATGTAGTAAGTGATATCGTATTATGGTAGCTATACTTGTTTTAGTTTGCTGATGGAACTGATATTGAGACGCGTAAAATTTTATTGCTGAAAGTAAAGTTAGATTATCCTTCTTCATATTTCAATAGTAGACAAATGGATCAGAGAAAGGATGTGGAACGTGTTTTTGGAATTCTTAAGCGGAAGTTCGCAATCATTTGTGGGACTTGTTGTGGTCTAAGTGCTCGTGAAATGCATAAGACTATGTTGACTTGCATCATTATGCATAACATGGTAATCCAGGAAACTCGTCTTAATAAGAACTGGACTAACTATCAAGATAAAGACTTAAGGCCTGAGATTATACCAGCAAGAGGATTACCTGCAAGGAACTATGCGCAAATGACCAGTCATATTGAGAACAAAACTCTGTATAACAGGTTAAGGGAAGATCTCAGAGCGAATATGTAAGCTGAGTTTGGAAGAGATGGAGGACGAATTCAGTAGTGTTGTTTCATTTGTTATTTTATATTTATTTATTTTTGAAATTGTTTAATTGTTCAACTTTCATTTGTTATTCCATAGTGTTGTTTTGAAGCTGTTTAAGTTTTAATTTTTTAACGTTCATTTAAAGTAGCGGTCTAGACTCAATCGCTAGCGGTCTAGACTCAACCGCCAGCGTTCCTTATAAATATACCTTCGCTTCATCCATTTCAAAATCACACCTTCACTTCGCTTCATCCATATCAAAATCACACCTTCACTTCTTTACAAAAACTCTTTTCTGGTTAAGAAAATGGATGATCCCAGATTCACTGAAGATGAAGATTTATCTCTTTGTAGAAACTATGTAATATACTACCCGAAGAGAGGTGAAGAACGACGGATGCATGGTATACCTAGTATGAGTTATTTGGGTAAAATTTATGATGCCTTCTGCATGGAGACAGGTAATCCTCATAACCGGGATCGTGATGCTTTGTTTTGCCGATTCATGGATATCAAAAAAGAGCTTGTGGATTTTATATCTATGAAAAGGATTGTCACTCGATATCGTCTTAGAGGTGAGACCAATGCTGAATTGGGAATACGAACTCGATACGAGTGGTGAAGATGGAAATGAAAAGATTTCGAATACGAAGCGCATTACCAAATTCTTAAGGAGTTTCTAATAACACGTATGGGATGTTAGGCTTAATATTAGTTTTCATGGATGTTGTCAAGTTTAAGATTTAATGTAATGAAAAAACTAGTTTAATGTAATAAAAAAACTAGATCAATGTGTAATGAAAAACTAGAAATATTTCATTCACCATAAGTTTTAACTACTACATCTTCATTAACATTAAAGCTGATACATTAATTAATTAAGTGGCACTATTTCATTTTGGTCTTCATCTTCCTCATTTTCAGCTTGAACTCCAAATTGTTTTTCCAAATTTCTCTTGTCTCGTTTTTCTTCCAACTCCTCTGCTAACCTGTCCATTTCCATCTCCCATACCATATACTGTCTGGGATTCATTGTTGTGGTGTTTGCATTTAGAATCTTATTCTTGTCATAGTCTGAAACAAATTATTAATATCCTTGAGAATGTCTACCAAAAATTAATATCCTCAAGGTGAATTAATATATTAGAACTAGACATTCACCTTGAGAATGTCTAGCAAAAATTAAGCCATGTTAACTCCACATTGATTTAAGAATTTTAGAGAACCTTAATGCCAAATAAGTTCAATTTTCTACTCACAAAATAAGAATCCAAAATCAGAAACCTACAGTTTCAAACCAAGTATTAGAAGAAAATCTAACTTTGTCTTGACCTAACAAATCTCACAGAAATTTTACACAAATTCTGCCAAAAAAATCTTGCACTAATTCCAGTATTCTACGAAATCAAAACAAAATAAATTATGTATTACTAAAATACGAGATACAAAACAAGTGTATCTTAAACTAGGATGAAAATCAATTGGAAATTCAGAGTTCCCGCAAAAAAGCCATATAATAGTTAAAATGTCCTTCACTGATTCACGATTCCAATATCAGATCTCAAACTCTCCAAGTATAGTATTTCACATATTGATAGATTTGAATTCAATCATCTCATTTTAGATGAAAAAATAAATGATCTAGAGATCTCACCTGGAATGGACAACGAGGCTCAATTAAAGAATCATCATATATCATCTGAAGAATGAGAGATCTACGAGTTACTATTCAAAATTCACGAACACTGAATCAGAAACCAAGAAGAGCTTTACGAAGAGAACTCCTACCCTCAGATTGACCTCCAATCACTATTATTTTAGTTATATCTAGTTTCTCACCAAGTGCAACAACAACTGCTTACAATCGATTGTATGATTCAAATTTTGATTTATTGAACTCAGTGTTGGTACTCGAAGAAGAATCCATTGAGTTATTAGAAGAAAGGAAATTAAGGTTTGAAAAATGGAATTAATCTTTTTTGGTGCTACAAAATAAACTTTGATAATAAGGACATCAATTGATTGATCGAAAAATAAATTGGAAGATGGAGAAGAAATTAAAACCTAGAAAAGTCGTTGTAGCTCTAAGATTCAATTTGGAAATAGAAATTGAATAAATGATTTTCTTCTTCCTCATCATCTTCTTCTTTTGTTTCTAACACAACATAAAAATGGGAGGAGTAAATTTGGTATTTATAAATATTTGACATTAATAATCAAAAAACATTAAAAAAGAAGCCCCAAATTTGAAAGATTTGGGCTTAGAAATAACAAAATTTTAAAAGTATGAATCTAGGAAGAAAAATGCATTAATCTTGTCTCTACGCATCGGGTCCAAGAGCATAGCTCAGTGGTATCCCATCAACTCCAGTAAGGAGGAAGTCAGCGGTTCAATACCTGTCGTCGTAAAGGTTTGTAGTAGATTAGTTGTATAGTGGGTTTAGCGGTGTTGGGTCTTCCAGTGGGGCCAGTCCAACTGGCTGGATTCGGGTAGGAGCCTGGATCCGGCTTTCGCGTATCAAAAAAAATAAAGAGAATCCACTAAACCCAACTTCATTCCCCGCCTCTTTGTTTCTCCCTCATCTTGTTTACTCCACACTGAGGACAAATCAGTTTTTAGTTTTTACTTATCTCGACTTTACCTGTGAAAACTGAAAATGCAGGGATCTAAGAACCACGCCTAAGGGTGCACAGGAACCGAGCCGAAAATCCGGGCCGGACCGGAAACGGTGGAACCGTACCTATTTTTGTACCGAATCGAGGAAGGGGGTACAGGTACCGGTCCAAAAAATAGGAACCGGGGCTAAGGAGGTACAGTACACGGTCTTATCCTAGTCCCGTACCGTCTCGGACCGAATGTACCGACGAATTATAGCTATTAGATTTGGAGATAATAAACTAATAATATATAGAACAATAAGGCTGGGGTTTCTCATTTTCTTTTTTTTTCCCGTCTTCTCTCTCTGAGAAGGAGAAGAACTCCATTAGAGTTATAGGGAAGAGTTTTCTTCTCTTCTCCATACTTCAACCAGTTATTTACACCACCAGTTTCCAGTTACACTTACAAGTTACACCACCTCTCGATCTAGAAGAAGAAGGAGAAAAAATCAGTGGTTGTGTTTCTTCTGTAAGTTTTTTTGATTTTTTTCTTCTCCAATTTTAATCAATTTTTATTCGTTATTGTGTTTAAACCGTTTGATTTGGACTACTGGGTTCCTTGATTTTTTTTTAATTTGAGCTTTATTTTGATTTTTGATGACCAATTAGTTGGAACTAGATTAACTTAATTTAGGGTTTCACAGGGTAAGTTATCACGCCAAGGAGAAGACGAAGGGAAAGGATTCAAGGAACCATCCAACTCAGAAATTGTTAACCAAGGGTAAGTTCATCAAAATCTTGCTTGCAATCCTGTGAAATCTTCTTATGTTTCTTGGGTATTTCTGTTTGTTTGATTTTTGGGTTTCTAATTTAGTGATTTGAGATACTAGAGATTGATTGGAGATGTTAATTCAGTTATTGGAAATATTGCAGTTTGCAGTTTTTGGAACTGAAAAGATGATGTTGACTGTTGAGTTTCTTCTTTTAATGTGTATACCTGTATTTAATATTGATTGCAAGCAGACTGTAATTGGATTCATCTGAGTTTCATAATTTCTTGAAATAAATTTAGTGAACTTTCTTTGGCTTGATTTAGGTTTGGTTGAGGAACTGTAAATGTACATTACAACAAAGCTTAGGTTTGGTCGAGGAACATGTGTCATGTCACTCATGTGTCCCTGTCATCTAATTTCCCTTGAATGTGAATCTATTTTACCAAGTTCAACAATACAGAGGTATCTGTGTTAGTGCAACCTAATCTACGTTGACAATCTCAGTGATTAGTTTTGCAATTCAGTATATTTACCTAAACAGTTTGATGTAACAGTGTTAGCCTGTTAGTTGTATGCTCTTTCTGCATTTGAAGGGAAAACTGATGTTACCTTTTTACTGGTGTTTTACATTGCAGAGTTACTGGGTCCTATCAACAATAATGCCACCACCAGTGCAGCCATGGAATAGATCTCCACAACCACTTCATCACCAATGCTAGAACTTCAATTTCAACTAACTTGGTATTAGTTGTTAAGACAGTAAAACTTAAGAATTAAGACTATTGTAGTATTGTTTGTGTTGGTCAGTGTCTGTGTTTGTGTGCTACTGCTACTTGTTAGTTGTTATTTTTCAGATTTTCAAGACTTTGGTTGTTTGGCACTTTGGTTTGCTAGTATAATTGCTACTTGTTAGTTGTTACTTTGTTCTTTCATTGAGATATTGCTTAATATATTGAAAAACAGGTAAAACAGGTACTTAATTTGTCTGGAAAACTGACAGGAAAATCTGTCTGGAATTCTGACAGAAAGTACCGATTGGTACCAGAACCGTACCTGGTACCGTACGTGTACCGAATGGTTCCGGAACCGAGGTACAAGGCACAAGTACCGGTCCAAAATTTTGGAACCGAGGCTATGGAGGTACAGGTACTCGGTCTCGGCAAAAACCGAGCCGAACCGTACCGTGTGCACCCTTAACCACGCCCAAAAATTCGTATGGCAATCTGAGAGGACTTACTCCAATATACTCTTTAGAGAACCAACTAGACAGTCAGACTCAATCTAGAGAAAAGTATATCAAAGAGTTTAATATCTCTAACTCTTAATCCAATCCGCAATCAGCAAATAGAAATCTGCTAGCCCGATTGAATATAAGAGGAGTAACTTGAACGGTACCAAAGACCAATGTTCAAGTGTCAATCAATGTAAATCAACAACCAAAGGTTGGATATTCTAACTCATTGATCTTAACGCACAACCTGTGATATTTCAATTATATACAAAATATAATGCGAAAAAGAAATAACACAGACACCAGGATTATGTTAACGAGGAAAACCGCAAATACAGAAATACCCCGGGACCTAGTCCAGTTTGAACACCACACTGTATTAAGCCACCAAAGACTCTAGCCTACTACCAATTAACTTCAGACAGGACTGTAGTTGAACCCTAATCAATCTCACACTGATTCAAGGTACAGTTGTGTTCCTTACGTCTCTGATCCTAGCAGGATACTACGCACTAGATTCCCTTATTTGATCTCACCCATAACCAAGAGTTGCTACGACCCAAAGTCGAAAACTTGATAAACAAATCTATCTCACACAGAAAAGTATATAGATTAAATAAATCTATCTCCCACAGAAATACCCAAGAGTTCTAGTTCCGTCTTTTGATAAATCAAGGTGAACATGAACCAATTGATAAACCAGACTTATATTCCCGAAGAACATCCTAGTATTATCAATCTCCTCACAATAATCTTAATCGACTAGCGAAACAGGATATTGTGGAATCACAAACGATGAGAAGAAGATGTTTTTGATTACTTTTATCTTGCTTATCGGAGAAATCAATCTCGAGTCAATTATTTCAATTGTACTCAATACGATAGAATTGGGCAAGATCAGAAAACGCAACTACAAAGAGAATAGTTGGGTTTGGCTTCACAATCCCAATAAAGTCTTTCAAGTCGTTAACCTACAGGGTCTCGATAGAAACCTAAGGTTAAAGGAGAATCGACTCTAGTTTATGCAACTAGTAACACACAGGAGGTGTGGGGATTAATTTTCCCAGTTGTTAGAGTTCTCCTTTATATAGTTTTCAAATCAGGGTTTGCAATCCAAGTTACCTTGGTAACAAAGCATTCAATATTCACCGTTAGATGAAAACCCTGATTCAACCAAGCTAATATATTTTAACCGTTATATCGAACTTAGCTTGTTACACACAAATGAAATGTACCCTCATTTGGGTTTATGTAACCGTACCCAAACGTGTACACCATGTTGGTTCACAAATAGTTAACCGTGGTTAGCCATATAATTACTCTCATATCAACCTTATTCATCTTAACCATAACTAGTTCAAATGACTCAAATGAAACTAGCTAAAGAGTTGTTCAATTGCTATATTCTCATTGAATTATACAAGAACACAATTGAAGCAAAATCAGTTTGATTCACTCGAATCAATCATGAACATTATAGCCACGGTTTGCAAAGATTGCATTCCTTATTATATAAATGTTTATGCTCATGTTCATAACCGATTTAGAACTTTAAACTTCAAGTATGCAAATGGGTACGCATACTTGAAATACCCGGACTAAGATTGGGTTTCGCCAGTACGCAAACGGGTACGTGAACTTTCAATCCCAGCAGAAATTCTCGGACATGAACCTATACGCCAGTGCGCAAACGGGTACGCATACTTAGGTTCCCGGATTTCTCAAACCAACAGGTTCGCAAACGGGTGCGCATACTATGGTTCCCGGACATGGATTACATATGTGCAAGAGTGCACAACATGACATATCCAATAATGGTTAAGTGATCTAAACTCTTATTTCAATCATTGAAACTTTCTTAGAGGATGACAATAGTCGTTTTCACATACTATTAGCATCAAAGCAATTTTCAAGTTATTGAAATAATCATAACGAAACATTCCAAGACTACACCAAATTATTTTATCACACAAACCATGTAAGATGATACTCGACAATTTTCACATGATATAAGATGAACTTGGTCGAAGCGAAAGCTTTCCAACAGATATTTCAAGAAATATGTAAGCGAGATAAACTCAGCTCGAAATCTCAAATGTGTATATAGAAAACTATATCGTAATACGACTTATGTCTCAATATAGGAGATATAGTAGAAATAGACTTTCCAAGTGATAGATGATTTTCAGTCTCCGCATACTGTTTGTCGATGAAGTTCCACAAGCTCTCCTTAGTAGTTCTTCGTCTTCAAATGATGAACGACGTGAAGTCTAAGTTCCACAATCTATGTCCTAGTCTGAGACATCTATAAATAGGCTAAAAATCAAGACTTATAGCTTTGATCACTAACATTGACAAACATGCTTGAGATAGCAACGCATGCGAGTTCGATCGAGCAGTGCTCTAACAAAAACTAATCTTATTTTACACTTATTCATTTCTTTTTATTTTTTTTACTATTGCTGATTTGGTTTGATCTTATCAAAACCATATTTTCCTCGATAAATCTCGTTTCCTTAACATATAGTGATGGAAGAAAAAAACGAGACAACCACGTATGTGGAGGTGCTATCGATACTTATATTTTAGTTTTAGTAGTTCAGTTTGATCAATTTTCTTATTAAGATTAAAGCTCATCTATCCCTTTGATTTTGATTTATGGCACATATATATACAATAAAACTTTTATCTTTCCGTACGAAGTGGATGTTCATATTCTAGGTAAATTTTCCTACTCACTCTTGCATTAATCTTCATAAAATGGTAAATATAATCTAGGCTTTCCAAAGTCACAGTATTAAAGATTTATCATCATAAAAGAGACATAGGTATGAAGATTTATCATGATAAAGGAGACATAGGTATGAAAATACTATTTATTATCTAATCATGATCTAATGATGCCCAGGACCGGTCCTGAGAATCCCTTTCCCTGAAGCGAAAAAAAGAAAAATTTATCCCAAAATTTGTTCTGTTTTGCACCAACTTTAACAGTTATAATTTGAGCGAACGTGTGTTTGCTCATATTACAAATTTTAAATACATTTTTACAGATTAAACTTTTTTTAATTACTATTGATCCACCTTTTCAGAAACATATACCAATTTTTAATTTAGAATTTCGCAAAAACCAAATATGTTTATATATTAGATTGTGTCACTTCCAAACTTTTGAAGAAAAATAATATGCTTAAATTTTAGTTCATATATAGAAAATTTATTGTGATTTTTTAATATTTTCAATATTAATATTTCCAAATGAATATATCTTTTTTTATATAGAATTATTCTTTTATGATTTAAAGCCCGATATCATAAAAGTATTCATGCATGGTAAAAATCAATAATACATTCATATTATGTTAATATATTTTTGTTTTGTGCAGTAGTATTAACTAATTATGAAAATGTGTCTCATATGTTAATAAACATTAGCTAACAAGAAACCATTGGCAGTCTAGAGAATCCCAACATCGTACTAGCACCCATAACTTTACTTTGAATGTCTCTTGCTATGGCAAAACCAACATTATGCCATCTCTGAAAGCCCAATATGTATTAATTTTGATTATATCTGGGGAGGGGGGAGGGGCGTTACCTGATGTGTTGAAGTTGCTCAGAACTATTGATTTTTATTTTGGTAGCTACCCAGAAGGAATTTTTTGATAATGGTTGTTTATACTGGATTTCATTTACTTCAGAGAGAATGATTTGTTTCGATTTTAGCGACAACAAATGAAAATTCGTCGAGTCTCCTACACCTTTTGTCATCAAAGAGGATCAAGTGCAACCTATGGAGTTAAACCAGAGGTTGTGCACTTTGAAATGGTGGGGTTATTAGCACATGGATGCACTTTGAAACAAACTGGATAAAATTGTTTATCTTTTCTCCAAACGACTCTCAAGGAATTCCTTTAGATTTGAGTCATTGTTAACGAGGAGTATAATATATTAAGTTTTCTAAATGACTTCCAAGTACTCTATTGGTTGATCAGAGCCATGTCAACTCTCTTGATAGTTTTAATAATATAGAAGTACAATCTTTGATGATGAATATAAAATACACCACGATTGTGTTCTTCACACCCATATTCTTTATTAAAGACAAAAAGTAATAATTATGTTCGGGGATGATGTGCTTGTCTCTGGGATGAACGGGTTGGGAGCTGAAACTGGTATACACTTATCATCTTCTTGTCTTTCGTTGTTTCCAATATAGAGTTGAAATTGGTAGATATTAGTTCTGTTAATGCGTGTATATGTTATTAACTTAGTCCAAAATAACTTAATAGAAAATGAAGTTTTACTGTACTTAGATAATAACTTAGTCCAAATTCACTTATAGTGGCCATTAATTCTACTTATTTCCTTTTTTACATACAGATGGAGTCAATTATATTGCTAGAGAACATCGGCTATGACATGGGGACTTTCTAGCTGCAAGTATTATTTATATGAAAACTAGCGAGGTTGACCAATAATTCCAATTGATCTTCCATGTTGAGTAATATTTTATAAACTATGTCAATAGCTTTAAGATGTGTCAGCTTATACTATGTGTTTTAGTAGTTCTCGGTACCTTAGTTTCTAACTTATCAAAAGAAATCACACATATTGCTCGGTTCTGGAATTTTTAAGTGAAATCTAGGTTGAGGATATGATGCCAAATGAAATTACTTATGAGAAGAAAGAGTCGGGATTTGAAGATTCAAGCTTTAAAAGATATTGATTATAGTGCAAGTCACTTAGGTATGTAAACTAGTAATTTCCTTTTGTCTACCTTCCTGGGTCTGTGTAGCATGTTCGATTTTGAATCATGCAGATAAAAGAAAAAAATATTAAAAGGTTAAAATTTTACTAAAAAAAAAAAGTGTACAAGACGGGAGGCGCCTATGCGCAACAAGAGAAGGAAAAAAGCCGACCCTACAAGATGCAAGATGGGCAAAAAACTGATGAACAACATAAATGCAAGCCTAACACACATAGACTAACCGATACTAATAGTTTTTTTTTCTTTATATATAGGTGTTATTTTCCCTCTACCCAATTTCTCATTTGCTAGGACCCAAGTCCCCAATTGGTTTCGAGGAATGAAAAGTATTGTAGTACGTTCAAGGATTTATTTTTTTGACCTCGGATTATTTACCTCTACGAGTAATACCAAGTGATGAACTAAACGTCATACGTTTATCATATTTTTTCTTTAGTCATCGGTTTCCATCGAGAGACCTCCTCAGCTGACTTTACCTTTGCGACATGCATGACATCGTTGTCGGTCTCGTATTCATACTCTTCATTAAAATCCTCAAATGTATCTACTTCAGGTTATTCAATATATTTTTCTTGAGCATTACAAATTTCTTTCCTAGTAATATCTTACAAATTTTTAGACAGATTTTCACTAACTATAGCATCTTCACCATTGGTTTCTAACCGTAGAATGTTGAATGTGTTCAAGAGACAAATAACCAATAGTTGCATGATTAATAATTTCTCTTTTATGAAAAGACAAGGGTACCCAAATATACCTCAATCTAAAAAAATTCCACCTATAAGTCCTTTCTCCGAAAGTAACTGTCTATGGACTAAGTCGAGAAAATATAACTAATCGGTTCACACTTCGTGTGATCGTCTATGGATACGAGATCGAGACAATACAATAACGAAGTATGTTTACTTGATAAATGTTTGGACTTAACCAAACAGAATAGGACTACTATCAAGTAAATAAGAATTAACGTTTGTGTATTTTACTTCTAATTATAATAAAAATAATCATAATTGCGGAAATAGAAAAGTAAAAGAAACAACAAGATTTTGTTAACGAGGAAACCGAAAATGCAGAAAAACCTCGGGACCTTGTCCAGAATTGAATACTCTCAGGATTAATCCGTTATACAAAATCAAACCAACTTCGTATAGTTGAGACCAAGCAATTAAACCTATAGTTCACCTAGTTCCGTTTGTATCCCCACGCCTCCAACTTGTAATAAGTCACGTACTTGGAACAATTCCTTTGGTTCGTATTCCAAACAGTAAAGGAACAACAAATCTATTTGGTAACAACTCTTTTCAACCAAGTGATGTGAGTTCGACATAAGGATCTTCCGTTTATCCCAATAAACTCATTTGTCAGGTTCTTAGATCTATCTAATAACAACTACCAAAGTAATTGTCAAGATTTTTCAATCAATACTTTGAATCACAAAGAATCGTATTGATGCCGATCTACTCAACTAATCAATCCAATCTACCATAAGGGTAAACCGATTATAGTTGGATCCTCTTTAGCCGAAACAAGTATTGCGCACACCAAAGATCATGAACCCAAATCAGAAATCTTCTTCGTCTTCAAATCTTCTTATATCTTCAATAAACATCTGCACACAATCAACTTGAATCTCTTGTGATCAATCACACACAGAACAGAGTCTGTTAACAATAGATTATCACAAGATGTCTTTAGATCTACAAACATTCTAAACATCCCCGTCGAAACTTCGATCTAGTTTGAGTGAATCTTATATCAGAAGAGAAGATTCTCAAGCATAAACAAACTATGTGCAATCAAAGTTCAACAACCGCTAGTCAATCAAATCAATCGAAAACTAATAATAAATATATAGTTTCCCACCAACGGTACTAACAGAGATTCTCAATCCCAAAGAAGTCTTTAAACCGAGCGGCCGTAAGAGATTTCGCCTAATTAGGTTACTTTCCTCTCCGAATAGGCGACTCCACCAGTAACAACACAACTAGGTAGTTTTGATGGCTTTGAGGATTAGTTTGCTCGAAATGCAAAATTTGATATTTATAGACCAAGGAAGTTTGGACACCAAGGAATTTCCAAAACTGAAAATATTCTCAAGATATGCAATATATTTCCAAATTCGGTTTCCATAATTCCTGGAAATGCTTTGTCCAAACATTGACCGAAAATCTCTTAGAAAATCTCCAACTAGTAAATGCACATTACTAATTTTCATTTTCCAATAATAAAATTAAAAACCTTAATTAAAATATTCTCAATTTATTTTTCGATCCGGGATTTTTTTCCTTTAGCTAGCTATTAAAGAATATCTTTGAACAATAAAAGATAAGCGTTATTGCACATGTTCAAAATATGTCGACATCTTATCTTTGTAAGTCCTCTTTCATACTTACAATCTTGAAACCGATTTTCCACACTTCCAAACAAGTTTAGAATTGGTTCATCTGACTTTCAAGAACTATGCGATTGATTAAGAACACTCAATCACCAAACATATGTTTCACGGTTCTACCAAAACAAGTTTCAGCTCTACCTCCATGTGGGTACTGGATTTAGTCACACTAGCTTTCCAAAAATTCGGTTGACTAGGTACTAGGATTGGTTCCCACATATATATGGTATCCAACTTGTATTTGTTGCACATGTACATAGGATCGGTTCCCAATGTCTAAAAACGTGTTGCACATGTTCATAGGATCGGTTCCCAATATCTAGAAACTTGATGCACCTCTTACAAGGATAGATTCCCCTTTGTGATCGGTTGCACCTCTTACTAGGATCGGTTCCCCTTTGCCTAGAGTTGGTCACACCAATTACAACAAATCGATCATGCCATCTCAGGTGATTAGTTAAGATCGGTTTCACTAATAAAAGTCATACCAATACAAAAGGCAGGCCTTTGTGAATAGTTTTACCAAGAACATAAACAAGTCATGAGCGGTTATACTAATCATACATATTGGTAATTCAATAGATATGAAATGAATAGCGGTACCAATAAGCCTAGAAATTTTCATTTCGATTCACGAAACAAGTTCATGAATTTACTTCATTTAAAAGAATGTAAAACATTGTTTCCTAGGATGAAATATTCATCTTATACCCATACATAATCACAATAGCATTCAAACGATTATGTCGATGTCTTATATACAAAGTTTAACGATTAAGCAATAAACCTCGCATTGTATTCCTTAATACTATGTATAACTAGAGTATAATCATTCATATTTCGCAGTTATGTTTTTAATATGCACGACTTGAAAGATACGTTAGGGAATGAATCAGTTCAAGTCAAATATCATTAACCTCAAGTGGAAGGATGATGTTTTCGTCGTAGCTCCTTACTTCTTAACTTCTTCAAGTCTTTGTAATACTTGTAATGTCGCGTATCCTAATACTTTCAAGCTAACCTATACGAAGTTGACTCTATTCAATAATCAAGCGACTCTTTAAATGAGTTTTGGCTCACTAAAATATGACAACCAAACGTGACATACCAACGTTTGGCAGGTTCAACCGAGCTATGCTCTTACAATCTCCCCCTTTGTCAATTTTAGTGACAAAACTCTTATATCATATGGATAAACAAATTACAAGAATTCATTACACATACGCTTGATTCCTGAATTCAACAACACAATAACTTGTATACATTCAATCCATAAATGTTGTTGTTGACATTATAATAACAAAGTTAATACTCCCACTAAAGGTAAGATAGGTAGATTTTTTCAATCCGCGCGTCTTTGTTATTCCTTTGTAGTCCATATAACTACAAGTATCATATGATATGCTACTCCCCCTTAATCTATGCTTTACAATTTCGTTGGATAAAATGTTTAAGAACCAATGTCCTTTCCCTTCGTGATACCAATCAATATAAATCAATACCAATATCACTTGTTTACTCCATTCCCCCTTTTTGTCACAAAATGACAAATGTACGAACAAGTAAAGGACAAACCGAAAGGTTCTTATAAATCTCACAAGACTTGCAAACTTATAGAGTTAAGCACGAGGGTTCCACACACCATTTTTGATAACCAATATCAAAACCGAAACTACAAAGTAATTTTGTTTTGATATGTTACCAAGGAAACAATTGCCCAAAATAAATTTTCCCTAATAGTTTAGCAAACCAAAAATCGACTAAGCACCTTAGTTCCTTTGCTAAACCGATTGTATAAATACAACCGCTTGTTCGATAAGACCAAAATAAAGATAACTCTATTTTTCTCATCAGGTTCTAATTATCCATATAACTTAGACCCTTCACTTTTAAACAAGACAAGTACTATGTTAGTTAACTAGCATTTCTTGTTAAGGCATTCGATTAGACTTGAATAACCGAAACTCCACTTTGATAAGTCTAACTAAGATCAGAATTAACTTAGTTTCTTTTATCCGGAATCGAATTGGACTAAACAATTCATCCCGAAAACTTTTACTTTTGTTAAGCCATAAACAATTCATACAAACCAAATAAATCAACTTGTATGATTATTTACCTCAACCGGAAGCAATTGAAACAACATAGACATTAAAGCACCACAATTGCACCGAAATTTTGTAAGCCTAAACGATTGATACTAAACAATAAATCAAGATAACAATAGTATTTCTTAACCAGAAACAATTGAATCACACACATATCCATACACAAAAAATGGAATAAAACATCAATTATACCAGAATTTTGTTAAGCAAAAGCAATAAATATATGCAATAAAAGCAGGCTTTTCTTAAACAGGAAACGATTAACTAATAAAGTCGTTACCTCAAAATTCGCATCCTCTTCTCCAGTATGTTTGCATCTTATTTCCAGGGAGAATTGATACCGAAATATAATTATGTTGTCATCCTTATGCAAAACAAAAGAATAAAAACAACCAACCTTGACCATAGAAAGGTTGAAAACCGGTTTTTAACTATTGCAAGCAAAAGTTGAAAACCCCGAAACACATATGCTTTTATGCTAAACCAAACAATTCAACATTGTGACTTTTTCACATATTGTTTCAATCAGAACCCCTCATGATCCTTTGATAAAGTCTGCCAACGTGGGCTAGAACTTAATCCTGCTAAACCAAAAAGTCACCAAAACCATAAGGGTTCGCACATATGATATCGAATATTAAGGTTATGAAAACCGAAATCAAAACATCCCATAAACCAAAAACACATAGCAAGAATATAGACATTCATTCACATAGATTTGCTTCTTGGAATCAGTCATACCACATGCTCAGTTTGACATGCTTCCTCACCCTTCATAAGATTGAGCACAAAGGTGAGCATGCACAATTCAACATAACTAGGTTGTGTTGAGTTGATCCTTGTCTTGATCGTCACGAGTGACTAAGACAGAACCATCATTCTTGACCTCTTGCTTGGTTTGTTTTCTCTTTTTCCATCTCTTGTTTTTCTTATTTGACTTGTGATGAAGAGTGTCATTATCACAATGTTCACTAGTACAAGAGATTTCAGACATGATGTCTTTCTTTAGTCTTTCAAGAAAACTCTTGTAATTATTGTCACCAACAATTAACAGCTGAGAGTCATTCTTGTGACTAACTTTTAGTCCCTTCTTGGCTATAGAAGACTTCGAGACCCATTTAGAGTTGGGCTTCGCATGAGCAGCTTTCTCCTTCATATCATTAGGACGATTGTCCTTTTGAATACTTTGTGAAACATCCTTTCTCCAATTTGGAACATCAGATCTTGTCTTTGCATTAAAAAGTCATCTCTCTTTCTATAATTGGGTTTTTATGAGATGACCTTGTCGAGTGATATGCAAAATTTGAACTATCATCATAATTATTCTTTTGCCTAAACTTAGGACAATAACGATCTGAGTACTTATGAGGAGCAAACTTAGCCAATTCGTTTGATACAAAAGAAAGTGCATCTTGCATCTTACGAACTTTGCATCCCCATTGTAAATTTCATTTATTACCACAATAATAATAATGCTTAGTGTAAATATATGAAGTATGAGGTTTAATGTTACCTTTTTGTGGATCCTCTTGCATTGGAGCTCGACGATTTTTATTCTTCTTCTTCTTCTTATCTTTGTTCAACGTTGTTGCTTTCTTGACATTAGCAGAAATTCCTTCTTTGATTACTGCTGGTTGAACACTATTCTTAGGCTTGACATACTTTTCTTCTTTACAAGAAATATGAGCATCTTTGTCATCAGTGGAAGCCTCTGGTTGAGAAGAATTTGTAGCTTTAACAAATTTTATCTCATTGTTATCTTTCGAAGCATCTGATTCCTTATATCCTAATCCCCGTGTATCACCATGATATCTTCCTGCTTCTAACAATGAGGATAAATTGTTTGTGCTATCATTGGATTTTTTCAAGTACAAATTTTCTTCTTCCAACATCTTGATTTTATCAAGAGCACCAGCTAGATCAGACTCAAGGTGTTTTTCTCGTGAGAGATATACACCTTCTTTCTCTTCAAAAACTTTAGTTAATCCTTGCATCAGATTCAACAAGTTTCTCTTCCAACAAGTGAATTTTTTCAAGAGCAACATCACGCTCTTTCTCTAACAATTTTGTTTGAGAGAGACTAGTACTGGCTTTTTCTTCAAGACCCTGTATTTGTCGAGAATTAAACATTGCTTCCGATTCAGCACATTTCTTTTCCGACAAAAACAGTTCTCTTCGAAGATTTTCACATTCTAATTTCTTAGAATTTAGATCGTTTGTACGATATTTAAGAAGATATTCAGTGGTGTGAGAACCACAATATTTTCCTTGAAAAACTTTTCTCAACTTCTTGTTCTGTCGACATAGAAGAGTTAAGAGATCAATGACATCAGAAGTTTTGAGTTTACTCTTTCCCAAGGGCTTCAATATCTTGAAGTATGTTGAGACTTCATCATCCATATCTCGATCAATATCTGAGTCACCATCATCGGATATTTCATCCAACTGATTTTCTTGGCATGATTCCCAGTTATCACCAGTTTCTACATCATTAAAAAGATGAACTTGTCTAGTTGATTCCCTTTCATGAAGGTCATCAGATATTGAATCGTAAATGCCATCATCAAGTGTTAATTCAAAACTCTTGATGTATTGCTTTATGTTAACTGAATCATTATCAGGTTCTATAAAAACAATTTTTAGATTCCAGTCTTATAGGTTGGATCGCACCAAACACAGATTGTTAGGTCTTTTCGTGTTTTCCTGCTCAAATACCAATTGAAAAGACGAGGGTACCCAAAAATACCTCAATCTAAAAACTTTCCACCTATAAGTCCTTTCTCCGAAAGTGATTGTCTATGGATTGAGTCGAGACAATACAACTAATCGGTTCACACTTCGTGTGATCGTCTATGGATACGAGATCGAGATAATACAACAACGAAGTATGTTTACTTGATAAATGGTTCGTACTTAACCAAACACAATATAATTACAATCAAGTAAATATGAATTTATTTTTGTGTATTTTAGTTCTAATTATAATAAAAATAATTATAATTGCAGAAATAGAAAAATAAAAGACACAACAAGATTTTGTTAACAAGGAAACTGCAAATGCAGAAAAACCTCGGGACCTTGTCCAGAATTGAATACTCTCAGGATTAATCCGCTATACAAAATCAAACCAACTTCGTATAGTTGAGACCAAGAAATTAAACCTATAGTTCACCTAGTTCCGTTTGTATTCCCACGCCTCCAACTTGTAATAAGTCACGTACTTGGAACAATTCCTTTGGTTCGTATTCCAAACAGTAAAGGAACAAAAAATCTATTTGGTAACAACTCTTTTCAACCAAGTGATGTGAGTTCGACATAAGGATCTTCTGTTTATCCTAATAAACTCATTTGTCAGGTTCTTAGATCCATCTAATAACAACTATCAAAGTAATTGTCAATATTTTGCAATCAATACTTTGAATCACAAAGAATCGTATTGATGCCGATCTACTCAACTAATCAATCCAATCTACCACAAGGGTAAATCGATTATAGTTGGATCCTTTTTAACCGAAACAAGTATTGTGCACACCAAAGATCATGAACCCAAATCAGAAATCTTCTTCGTCTTCAAATCTTCTTAGATCTTCAATAAACATCTGCACACAATCAACTCGAATCTCTTGTGATCAATCTCACATAGAGCGGAGTCTGTTAACAATGGATTATCACAAGACGTCTTTAGATCTATAAACAGTCTAAACATCCCCGTCGAAACTTCGATCTAGTTTAACTGAATCTTATATCAGAAGAGAAGATTCTCAAGCATAAACAAACCACGTGCAATCAAAGTTCAACAACCGTTAGTCAATCAAATCAATCGAAAACTAATAATAAATATATAGTTTCCCACCAACGGTATTAATAGAGATTCTCAATCCCAAAGAAGTCTTTAAACCGAGCGGCCGTAAGAGATTTCGCCTAATTAGGTTACTTTCCTCTCCGAATAGGCGCCACCAGTAACAACACAACTAGGTAGTTTTGATGGATTTGAGGATTAGTTTGCTCGAAATGCAAAATTTTATATTTATAGACCAAGGAAGTTTGGACACGAAGGAATTTCCAAAACCGAAAATATTCTCAAGATATGCAATATATTTCCAAATTCGGTTTCCAAAATTCCTGGAAATGCTTTGTCCAAACATTGACCGAAAATCTCTTAGAAAATCTCCAACTAGTAAATGCACATTACTAATTTTCATTTTCCAAAAATAAAATTAGAAACCTTAATTAAAAGACTCTCAATTTATTTTTCGATCCGGGATTTTTTCCTTTAGCTAGCTATTAAGGAATATCTTTGAACAATAAAAGATAGCGTTACTGCACATGTTCAAAGTATGTCGACATCTTAACTTTGTAAGTCCTCTTTCATACTTACAATCTTGAAACTGATTTTCCACAGTTACAAACAAGTTTAGAATTGGTTCATCTGACTTTCATGAACTATGTGATTGATTAAGAACACTCAATCACCAAACATGGGTTTCACGGTTCTACCAAAACAAGGTTCGGTTCTACCTCCATGTGGGTACTGGATTTAGCCACACAAGCTTTCCAAAAATCCGGTTGACTAAGTACTAGGATCGGTTCCCACATATATATAGTATCTAACTTGTATTTGTTGCACATGTCCATGGGATCGGTTCCCAATGTCTAAAAACGTGTTACATATGTTCATAGGATCAGTTCCCAATATCTATAAACTTGTTGCACCTCTTACAAGGATTGTTTCCCCTTTGTGATCGGTTGCACCTCTTACTAGGATCGGTTGCACCTCTTACTAGGATCGGTTCCCCTTTGCCTAGAGTTGGGCATACCAATTACAACAAATCGATCATACCATCTCAGGTGATTACTTAAGATGAGTTTCACTAATAAAAGTCATACCAATACAAAAGTCAGGCCTTGTGAATAGTTTTACCAAGAACATAAATAAGTCATGAGCGATTATACTAATCACGCATTTAATTCAATAGATATGCAATGAATAACGACACCAATAAGCCTAGCGATTTCCCATTCGATTCACGAAACAAGTTCATGAATTTACTTCCTTTAAACGAATGTAAAACATTGTTTCCTAGGATGAAATCTTCACCTTATACCCATACATAATCACAATAGCATTCAAACGATTATGTTGATTCTTATATACAAAGTTTAACGGTTAAGCAATAAACCTCGTATTGTATTCCTTAATACTATGTCTAACTAGAGTATAGTCATTCATGCTTCGCAGTTATGTTTTCAATATGCACGACTTGAAAGATACGTTAGGGAATGAAACAGTTCAAGTCAAATATCACTAACCTCAAGTGGAAGGATGATGTTGTCGTTGTAGCTCCTTGCTTCTTCACTTTTTCAAGTCTTTGTAATACTTGTAATGTCTCATATCCTAATACTTTCAATCTAACCTATACGAAGTTGACTCTAGTACATAATCAAGCGACTCTTTAAATGAGTTTTGGCTCACTAAAATATGACAACCAAACTTGACATACCAACGCTTGGTGGGTTCAACCGAGCTATGCTCTAACATTTTCTACCCGAGCTTTTTGATCTTCTTGCATACCATTTCTTAGATGAATTAGGAAACACCATTTACAATATACCATGACCACCCAAATCATTCTCATTTGGAAACAAAATGGAGGCACTAGCTAACCCGTTGACCTCAGATTCAATTATATATGTTATTGGCAATGTTCTGGGAGATTCAATTATTTGTACTGCATTTATCTTTACTACAATTAAGATGAACGAAACCGAGGGTTCATGAAGAAGAAGAAAAATAGCCCACCCCAATATAAAATCCTGGTTCCGTCGCTGAATTGAACCGATTGTTTGCTTGATTCTCAGATTTATGTTTGGGATTCAAATTTCATTGAGAATAGATTACTTTTGATTTGTTATTCACAGGAGAGTTGTTTCAAGCATCGAAAATGAAAAAGAAGAGATTAGGTTTGATGTTCTTCATGGGAGCGTTGTTTCAGACATTGAAATGAAAAATAAGAAACTGAATTAGGAAGAAGAAATTTCAGTGATGGGTATTTTTGGCAGTGAAAAAAATCGATTTGGATTAAATCGTTTAAGATTGGACTGACTCGTTCTGATTACGGTGAATTTGGACTTCCTAGTACTAGGCTTGAGAGGACAGGATTAGAGTGTTTAAAGCCCAGCTACTATGGGATTAAATGTCAATTTCTACTTTTAAAAATCTATATTCAGTCGCTTTTTTTATTTCATATCTAATCCTCCAAATTCTAAACTTTATTATTAGTACCCTTGTTTTTCTTAAATATCCAGAGTTTAGTCAACCCAATTCATAAGAGAAAAATTAGTCCCCCTTAATACTATAAACTGGTACCATGCTGTATATCGGTATATTTGCTTAAGATAAATTCTGCAAACCTGCCGTTGCACCATTGATTCTATTTCTGCTCCCATTATGAAAACAGCCTGAAAAATGTTTTTCTGTTATCTTACACCAATTATTATTGCAAAAACTAATTGATCGTCAAGCTGCCACATGGAATTTGGTGTAAAGGAAAAGCTTGACTTACACATTCCCCTGCTATTACACTAAACAGGTGTCAGTGACTTAAGCAAGGTCACAGTAAATACCTTGATAGGCAAGTTCATTATCATGAAGTACCAAACCATACTGTTTTTTATGCAATGCACATGTTTGGTCTAGCTCTATCTACTATAACAAGAATTTTGCTATAAGTAGAAATTTCATTTTGACACACAAATAAATGGGTTCAAATGTGTAAATAGTTAGATGAAAAAGGGGCATTGCATTGTTAATAATAAATAAAGTTTGTTTGGCCATGAGAAATACATGATTCACCTGTAAACCTTACTCTTTTCTTGACACAAGTTAAAGAGAAGAAAAAAATATGAGAGAGTGACATTGAAAGCAAGACATAGTGATATTCAAGTGTTGATCATCAGAATTCATCAGAGAATTAACGGTGTGTATTTCTTTTAACTTAATTCTTTTTCTTTTTCAACCTTGAAAGACTAAGTTTCGGGCTCAGATCATTTAACAACGTTACCACTCTATAAAAGAGACATCTTGTTTTTATTTCCATTTTAACTTTTTATTTGAAAATTATGCATTATCTAATGTACTAATGTTAATAACCACTATCATATGTGGAAAATCTACCTAGTTTACACTTCTGTTCTGTTTTATGTCTTGTCACACTTTTCATTTGTGGCTGTTAAACTGTTGCAAACAAAGAAACGAAAAAACCTATGTTAGGGTTGATGCTTACAATTTAGAGTAGCTAGCTAGTTAGCTAGGCTTATCTTATCAACTATAATTAACTTCCCAACAGTAGGATGTTTTCTTGGGGGAAAAAAGAACTGCCCATTTCCAGAAATATTTCCCCCTTTGCACATCCTACATATTCCAAACAATTATCAGTTCAGCTAAGTAATCTTTGATTTTGATCTTGGCCGTTACCTCTACACATTTTTCATTATTTTAGGTCATGCTAACTTTTTTCCGGTAGTTTTAATGCGTATGGTATACATTTTGAGGAATCGTATAGGCACCTATAAGTGACAGTATTTAGGATTTAAGTTTTCAGACACGTATCGAATTGTCACGGCTACTCCGAGATAATTATAGCCTTCACAAAAATTATGCTTTTTCTTCATGATTCACACATGTTATGTTTCAAGTAAAAACTTAAGGTTATAAAACGGATGATAAAAAAAACAAGAAAAATAAAATTCATTAATGTCATTGCCCGGGACTGATGAAAGCTATGTTTAACTGAACCATCCTTTAATTTATTTATTTTTCTAAACCCTCAAAGCTATAAAAAGAGTTTCGTTTCATTTCATTTCATTTAGTGTGCATCAAATGATATGTGCAGTTTTGAAACAAGTTATACGTTTTACAGACACTATAAATTTACTCCAATTGTCTTCTGTTTCTCTCCTCTTGTCTTTTCATGAAGGCTGTGAGTATTGAGAAATTACTCCAGCTGGGAAAGACAACAGCATTGTTCGGATTCTGGCAGCAACCTTCATCCACTAAGAAAATGCGAGGAAAAAATTTGCCCAGTAAAGTTGTTGTTATCCTATGCATTGCAAGTTTTCTTGCCGGTTCGCTTTTTACTAACCGGGCAAACTGGAATCGGACATCATCTTCTGAGAGTAACAATGAGCATGGTGGTAACAGACATCCGATTGCAACTGTAGATCATCTGGAGAATAAGCAACTTTCAGAAATCAAGACTGCAGATTGTGATCACAAAAGGGTAAGTTATTTTTTTTTCTTTTCTTCGTAACCTGTGGCATTCAAATTTGCATTAGTGGTGTGTGTGCACCGTTGGATTGCAGCAGCATTCATTTCAATGGAATAAATGAATGCTGCTGGAAGAAACTCCAGATTAGCTCATGTGTCCACTGGAGGAAAAAAAAACCGTAAAAACGTCGTTCATAATCTAATTGAAATTGTTCTTGAATATTAGAAACTGGCTGAAGGAGATCCTGGAGATGTCATGGGAGAAGTGACAAAGACCCATGACGCAATTCAGTAAGTCCATTCCTTTACAAAAAATTTGGTTACTAGCTAGATTTTTACCATGTAAGTTGGCTTATAGTTTACCACTTAGTTACTGACATATGGTAATTTTTGGTAGATCACTTGAAAAAACAATGTCAAAGCTGGAGATGGAATTGGCAGTGAACCGTATGTACCATAATAATGATCCTGCAACGCACGAGGACGCTAGTAAAAACCGTACTCTGCAGAAAGCTTTTGTTGTCATCGGTATTAATACTGCATTTAGTAGCAGAAGGCGTAGAGACTCTATTCGCGAGACATGGATGCCCACAGGTACATAAACTTGCCCAAAATTGCTGTCATTTCAATAGAGTATGCCTGTTAAAGTATGCGCCTGTGGAATCCAACTTAACCATTTCCCAATGTTTGTTATGAGTTTATAAGCAATGTGGAATTATCAATGCAGGAGAGAAATTGAAGAAATTGGAAAAGGAGAAAGGGATTGTTATCCGATTTGTCATAGGACACAGTTCGACTCCAGGTGGTTATCTTGATAGAGCAATTGATGCTGAGGAAGCACAGTACAAAGATTTTCTTAAACTTCAGCATGTGGAGGGTTACCATGAGCTGTCTGCTAAGACTAGGACTTACTTCTCCGTGGCGTCTTCTATCTGGGATGCTGATTTCTACATGAAGGTGGACGACGATGTTCATGTCAATTTGGGTGCGTCTTCTTTCCCCTATAATTCTTGCACTTCTATTTAAAAAGAAAAATCTTATACATTTGCTTCCTTCTAGTGATTTATTTTTCTTTTTTGTATAGGTATGCTTGTAACTAGATTGGCCAAACACAGATCTAAACCAAGAGTGTATATTGGGTGCATGAAGTCTGGTCCAGTTCTATCTCAAAAGTAAGTTGGTTTCTAGGAATTCCTTATTTTTCATATGCTAGACTAGGCCAGTGGCTCACCTTCGCCTAATATGTACTACTGTGGGGTGATGCAGGGGAGTGAAGTATCATGAACCAGAGTTCTGGAAATTCGGAGAAGAAGGGAATAAGTACTTCAGGCATGCAACTGGTCAAATCTATGCCATCTCTAAGGATCTTGCTGCATATATCTCTATCAATTCGTAAGCTTTGTGTTTCTTTCTACGTACTAGTTTTGCTGGTTTAAGAGGGCAGTCTATGTGATTTTATCCTCTGAGGGTTTGAATTACTTGAGTGCAGGCCTATACTGCACAAATTTGCAAATGAGGATGTTTCGCTTGGATCATGGCTCATCGGCTTGGAAGTCAACCACGTTAACGATCGCTCTATGTGTTGCGGGACTCCTCCAGGTATCCATATGTTAAAAGCATTTGCAGCTGTAACAACAATTGCTTTAATGTTGAAGTGAACTAACTCAACAAAATATTTGCAGAATGTGAATGGAAGTCGCTGTCTGGAAACGTGTGTGTTGCATCATTTGATTGGTCGTGCAGTGGAATATGCAAATCTGTAGACAGAATGAAAGATGTGCATACTGCATGTGGTGAAGGGGATGAAGCTGTGTGGAAGGTCGATGATCTCTAGATATCCAACTATGAGCAGAAAAGAAAAAAGAAAATTTCCAGAGTTTTTCTTCTCCCAAGTTATTTAGATTTAGTGGTCTTGTTCCTTTCATGTTGTATTTCTCAGACCAATAGCATTTTAAGGTTTGTATCCTAATCAACTTTCAATATTGTTTACTCAGTACTTTTCCTGTGTATGCTTTTTACTGGTATGTTCAACCTACAAGCCTGTCTGGATCTGTGTTAATCAGGCAAATCTTTGTAGACACAAAAAGTTTCGTGATAAGTAAATAGAATGAAAATCTAGAAAGATGAAATTATAATAGAGTGAAACTAGAAGTATAGACTAATGAATCTACAATTACATAAACCATCTGCAAGCACACATTGATGTGTATACGTCGAGCACAAAGGTTGACATTAAAACTGACTTAGTTTCACCATCCAAATTGTTCAAGTGCAAGCAGAGGAATAATTTGAGAGGCAGAGAGAGAGAAGGTCAAGAGATGAACATCAACACTTCTTTACTCTTCTGTTTCGCCACCAGCCCCTTTTAGATGCAAGTGCTTCTCCCTCCTCTGGAAATCTGTTAATCCTTTACCGCTGCCAGTTACACCAACTTTTCCCTTTGGATCTTCTGGTGACTTGAAAATGCTTTCACGTTTGCGGCCAGTGAAGAAACCGGTCTGGAATATCATGAAAAATTTGAACACCATAAGTTCCCGAAGGAAATATAAATCAAAGTAAACTTCAAGAGCAAGAGTTGTGTATTTGATGGAAGCCAGGAAATCACATGCAGGTGAAAAAGATAGTTGGGGCCCTAACCTTTTTAGCCTGCCCTTTAGTTGTCTGAAATTGCTGCCAAGCATTCTGGCGCTTATTCTGTGTGACTTCAAGCTGCTCAAACCTATTTTTTGACTTGAAGGCATGTATCTTCTTCCGCTTAGCAGCTTTCTGCAAAAAAGAGCAAAAATATAATTAAAAATAAGAGAAAAATCAAAACAAAAACAGCAGAATGTAGAATGCAAATGGGCACCTTCTCCGCTAACCATTATTTTAGATATGAAAAAAAAAAAATTGGTCATGGAGATTTTTTTTCTGTTATCAGGAGCCTTTCCCGAGGTGTCAAGACGCCATATAAAGTGACCAGAGCACAACTTTAAAGAAAGTGTATGTAACTAGAAGTTCTTACCACATCTTCAGAGTCATCAGGGTCTACTTTCAGTTTTGCTGGTAGGGCCTTTGATTGGTAGTCCACAGCAGCTGCTTGTGCAATTTTCCTTTTGAGGGCTTGCTTTGTAGCTTCAGCTTCTTTTTCAGCTTCAACCAAAGCATTGACAACCCCTTCTTGGATTGGCCTAACATTGTCAGGATCCACCTATTCACACCAATGAATGTCAGGAATATCTCAGCAGCGATTAACTTAGGAAGAAAGATCATAACAAGGAATATTGGGAGGACAGAGAACATAAACATTTGAATACGGTATTGTATCAAAAACCATTTAAAGGGAAACATGTTTCAGATTTCTGTGGCTAATGAAGGGATATTTAGCAGATATCCTCCAATTCTACATGAACATACTACCCACACGCGCGCACACTGACACACACAGGTGGGTCATCAGGGGATGTGTCAAAAATAGAAAGAGGAGGTCAAGGAGGCAGAACCTCAAAGGAAATCTACAGCAGGAATCAGAAATTTTTATTATGTCAGTTACTGGTTCCATAGTTTATAAAATAAGGGCACCTAGAATACTTTCTGGCTTCTAAACAAGTACCATATGCAATAATGCATGTAAAACTAAAAATGACTGGTTTGCATTCACATGAAAGTTAAAACACTAACGGTATTCTTCGTCTTTCAATTAGTCTGTGAGATTGAGTAGGGGAAAATATTGTTTAGGCCAGTTGAAAAGCATACAAAAGTAAACATGCAGTCAAAGCTTGCTTCTCTATGCTTGCTATATCATCAGATTATGGCACTAAAACCTACTTTGGAAGGATTCCCAGCTCAAGACAGACAGATTAGATAGTAAATTAGCTAGAACATGTAGTTTGTGGGTTCCGTGTTTATTTCAAGTAAGATGTTGCATGTTTCTTTTCTATCAGATCATATTTCAGGGGCGGGATTTTGGATGTATTACTACACTAAGCAGATGACAGATGTTAATACTAACTGTAGAGTGCGATGATTATACATTTTGCTTTTCTAAACAACCGACACATTATCCAAAATCCAAATGTCTACCTCAGTCTACTCTTCCCGTTTGCTAATCGAGTCCATTACTCCATTTTATCATCTAATGAGAAAGCATAGTTTTCAGAAAACGGTACAATAAAAGAGTAGAGCCAGACAAACCATACCTCTTCTCTGTTACCCCATCCCTCGAAATGCACATAGTACCCATTTGGAGTCAGAGCTTCGACTGTTGCGTCATACCTGAACATTGAACTAATCAAACATACAGAAAGGAAGAAAATGTAAAAAAAATTAAAGAAATAATTAGAAAGATGAGCAGTTTGAATTTCTTTGTTAAGTACATACCATTCTCCATCGTCACTCCAAACAGCCTGCAATTTTGTGCCAACAGGAAACTTCTGAAATGATTCGGACAAGTGGTTTGATGCCTAGGTATACAAATGAGTGTGATAGGCATCAGTAGACAATAAAAGGGATTACAAGCTCTGAAATACAGCTAAGAAGAAATTCTAAACATTTTATCAAAGCAATCGAGTTTTCAACCAACCCTGAATTTTTTTTCCTTTTAAGCAGATATCCACAAAGATTAAAATACAACTTAACAAGTAAAAGCTACCTGTGTATACTCGGAAGCCCCTTCAGATTGGGGCAAACTGGGAGAAGCACCAGCATTGGTCCCACTATCAAGCCCAGTGAATTCACTTTGCTTCGCAGTTGCTAGGAGTTCCTCTGTCAGCGCAATCACCTGCATTACCAAAATGTCTTGCAAACGTAAATCAAAAATGTACTGTTTGAAAAAATCAAGCATTTCATTAAATAATAAACCCCAATTTATATAAATTTCAAACTTATAATCTCAGCATGAATATCCGAATCTCGTGGAAGCAAGCAGGCAGACCATCACGACACATAGCACACCTGCACAGGAACCAAGATACGAGTGATGGGCATCCGTGACTGTTCTAGATATCAAGTCTTCTTTCTTATTTTAACTGTCTCTACTGCTTCCATTCCGGACCAAATGACCAATCTTTTAATATAAGGCTATAAGCACTATCCTCACCTTTTTCAGATATTAACAAAAACAAATACCACCACGGATATTCCTCAGCCATTATGCAGCCAAATCATGCTGCCCTGCTTGAAGACATAATAATTTCTTGAAATATAGCAGAAAGGAGAAAAAAACAAAAGTAAAGGGAATACATCACGAGAGTGTAGGTCATTCTCCTAATAGGTGGTTTCCTAGAATGCCTGTGGCTAAGAAGATCTGAATTTCTAAATGAGCATCTCATCTCATAAACAAATGTCACATATACTATAGTGTCGAAAATTCTCTTATTAGACTCCAGAACTCAACGACAGATGAGAGAACCAACAACAAAGAAAAAGAGAGACAGAAGGTTGAAAGGATACTAAATTAAAATTGACAAAACTCACCTCTTGAAGCTCCTTTTCCATGTCTGCATATTCAGAATTTCCAGGGTCATCCACCAACAGCTCTCGAACCTTTCACATAAAAAAATAAAATAAAAAAAAATCAGTAAAACACTACACTTGGAATACAGATAGTTAAGTTTTCTACTTCATAAATAAACACACTACTGAAATAACACCAAAGATTATGATTCTCTTTTTTCCCGACCCTACTACTTTCCTTATCCTCATGGTAATGGGAAGTGGTTTTCATCCCCCAAAATAACTTGATCCTCATAACAAGATATTGATTTCATATACGTCTTTATCGCCCCTTGAATTGTCAAGACACTGCTAACAAACGCTTGTTTCAGTATATTACCAAACTTTAGACTAGTTTTTTCCAAAAAAAATTCAATAGTTTCTACAATGAACACAAAGGGTCTCTCTAACACACCATCAAACTTGGTCAATCGCTGAAGTTATTTAATTTTTTTACATTGAACACTAAAGGGTATCTCCAAGAACTCTTAACAAAGCTCAATTCATGGAGAAAACAAAAACCCACACACTAATATGTTTCTTTCTAGGTAAAAGTTGGTTAATTGGGATGTATTTTGCCCCCAATTAACAATTGCAATGATTCTCAACAAGTAATCAAAAACCCAACAAGTAAACCCTAATTTACAAGAGATAAAACGATGAAATTGAAAAGAGGGCTTAATATACGAACCTGTTGGAGCTGTTCCTTGTATGTAGAAAGATTGGAACCAAGTTCCTCAATGCTCAATTCTTCTTCTCCTTCCATTCTTCTTCCGGTTTCGTTCTTTGGTTGCTGTGATGGTGGTTTAAGAGATTTCGATTGATTTGTATAGGAAAGGATTCTTCCAAAATCTAGTCTAGTATATAAATCTCGGGTCGGGTCGGGTCTGGTCTGGTGTGATTTAACACTCGGAGCTCGACGGTTAAGGGCTAGCCACCTGTGATGTGATTTTTTGGTACAGCTGAGTCTGGTCCTTAGTCAGACCCAGAAAGCTGAGTCGGTCGGTCAGATTACTGTTTCTTAATTTAGGGTTCCTTATTCTAATTATATTTGGTTTCCGAGTTTAGTTTGATTTCCTTTTTTTCTAGTTATAATGATAGATATTTTATTTGAAGTTCCAAGGGCCTTATTACCAAGTCTTGTCTTTCTTCTCTTCGGTTTCAGACGCAAATTCAATGGAATACCCTAGATGCCCAATTCAAACTCATCTGCTTTCCATGGCCAGAGAGGAAGTCACAGGAAAGTTTAAGACATGCACCGAGGAGGAACTGCAGGAGAAAATGCGCACGCATGTACTGGAAGTTAACCGCAGGCTTATTCAGGCAAGACTTGGTGCCCAGTTGCAACAAATAAATGACTGGAGATTATGGGTATTGTCGGGGGGAGTGGATGATTCTGAGACACGACACGTATCATAAAACAACATTATGCAGATGGATAAGAAGGCCAATGTTATAACTTTAACTGGTCTCGAAATCTTTCCCAAGGTAGGTGGAGAGACCATTGTTGGCAACCTTGATGTCCATGCAAACGGGTTCTTTTATGCAACTTCCAGCCCCAGTTTCCATTTTCGTTTCTTGTGCACAGACGTACAGAGAACTTTCTTTCGAGTTGGAGATGAGAAGATGCCACCTCTGTTGCACTTCCATTTGCATCACCCCGTCAAGGTGGGGGCAAAAATGAGGCAGCATATCCAATTCCATTTGGTGAAGAGGACATCTTATAATGATTCGGAGAATCAAACCAGGGATGGGGAGGACTTCAAGAACTTTGTCAACAAAGTTGAAAGAAAATGGAGTAGGTATATATTTGGTGTTGATGAGGTTCGTAATAAGAATGAATTTCAAGGAAATCTTCCCTCCAAGGCACCAATCGTCTTTGGCCTGACTTATTATGCCCTAGTCGGGCTTGTAGATGAACCTTTCGTTGTGGCATACTATTACGGTACTGCAAGTGACGCGCCATGATTACGCGTTACAGAGTTGCAGGCCAAGTCAGAGTTCCGCCGTAATGGTGCAATGCAAAGCCATAATAGCGCAACGCATGCTATAATAGCGGTATATTGTATAGACTGCCAAGCACTAAGATAGTGGAACCCTGCAGGGCCAATGAAGTGCAAGAGTAGCACTACATTGTAAAGACATTTGGCTAAGTAATGAAGCTTATTGGCCGACACAATGAAGCTTCATTGAAGGTTTGGCAAGACATGGCCAAAGTTGACGGATGCAACATGCGATGTTGGCATCGATGCATATCCATGGAATTGAGTTGGCCCAAGATCAAGGATGATGCAAGAGTGAAGTATAGATCAAGAGTTGGTATATGGAATTAGTTCAAGGCTGGGCAAATCTTGAACAATGCAAACAAGTTGGTAATGCAAGAGTTGCATTGTTGTTGTCAAGATAATTGACGAAGTGAAGCATATATGACGCATGAGTAACTAGAGTGAGCTTAAGGATCTGGCCTCGATGTTTGAAGCATAAAGATTGTTCTTTCATGAGTTTGGAATGATAAAAATGCAGGGACAAGAGAGCTGAACGTTGGTGCAAGACAAAATCCAGTATGGCACAGCAAGTGTGTAATACGGCTCAGGTGGCGGTTACAAGTCAGTTATTGGCTTCACAAACGTGCCAAAGGTGCGATACAAGTTGGAAGGGTTATGAAATGAGTTCATAACCTTAGTAGAGTGTTCCTAACCGTTCAAGACAAGTGTGGCTTCAATCTGCATGACAACACAAAAGGTGGCAGTTGAAAAGCAGATTGGCGGTTATGGAAACTACCCTTTGGGACACATGGATGTTCCATGCAGGTGCAAGCGGTTGCACAAAGTTTTGGCCTGATCCTAGCATGTATAAATAGCTTAGGAATCAATAATGTTAGTGTTGTTCGTTTGATAGAAGAACCACTAATGTATAGAGAGTTTTAGGCATTCACCAAGAGGGTGAATGGCCTGTTTTGGTCCATGAGTTGGACGAATTTTGTAATCTTCCTTTAGTGCAATAAAATGGGTTTGTTGCAGTATATCTTTGTGTTCATTATGTTGTTGGTTTGTGTGAGAATTTTTCAAGTGCATGGCAAGAACCTCTTATGCTTATGGGGGCATGAAGAGTTAGAGAGAAAGAAGAAAAGACTTTCGTTGTGCAATGCCTTATGAGTGAAGGCAGATGCATACTTTGATGCAAGTATGCAAGGCTGAGTGATTTTGGGTGAAGTTGATTCACATAACCACAATCATTGTCGGTCTCATGAAAATTTTAGGCGATTAAATGGGCATGTGACACATACCTAGACAAGATCGAGATTGTAAGTCTGAGGCTTAAACCTGCGGTAATAGATATGATTATCGTTTTTAAGGACTTCAAGCGTGATCTGGTTCACATCAACTCAATTCCCATAGCCGCGCTCGATCTCATAAAAGACCGCTTTAACTTTGCCATGGTGAAGTATTATGAGATTCATAAAGATTTAGACTGAGATTCTATTACGGTACTGCAAGTGACGCACAATGATTACGCGTTACAGAGTTGCAGGCCAAGTCAGAGTCACGCCATAATGGTGCAATGCGAAGCCATAATAGAGCAACGCATGCCATAATAGCGGTATGTTGTATAGACTGTCAAGCACTAAGATAGTGGAACCCTGCAGGGCCAGTGAAGCGCAAAGATGGCGCTACACTGTAAATACATTTGGCTAAGTAATGAATCTTATTGGCTAACACAATGAAGCTTCATTTAAGGTTTGGAAAGACATGGCCAAAGTCGACAGATGCAACATGTGATATTGGCATTGATGCATATCCGTGGAATTGAGTTGGCCCAAACTCAAGGACGATGCAAACATGTAGAATAGACTAAGGATTAGTCTATGCATTAGTTCAAGGCTGGCCAAAGCTTGAACAATGCAAACAAGTTGGTAATGCAAGAGTTGCATTGTTGTTGTCAAGCCAATTGGCGAAGTGAAGCATATATGACGCATGAGTAACTAGAGTGGGCTTAAGGAGCTGGCCTCGATGTTTAAAGCATAAGGATTGTCCGTGCATGAGTTTGGAATGATAAACATGTAGGGCCAAGAGAGCTGAACTTTGGTGCAAGACAGAATCCATTATGGCACAACAAGTGTGCAATACGGCTCAAGTGACGGTTAGGAGTTGGTTATTGGCTTTGCGAGCATCCCAATGAAGTGAGACAAGATAGAATGGTTATAAAGTGAGTTTATAACCATGTGGAAGGTTCATAACCACCAAGAACAGGTGTGGCACCAGTTGGCGTGACAACACAAAAGGTGGCAGTTAGTTGCCGGTTATGGAAACCACTTTTGGGACACATGGTTGTTCCATGCAGGTGCAAGCGGTTGCACAGAGTTTTTGCCTGATCATTAGCTTGTATAAATAGCTTAGGGATCAATAAGTTTAGTGTTGTTCAATTGAGAGAAGAACCACTAATGTAGAGAGAGTTTTAGGCATTCACCAATAGGGTGAATGGCCTGTTTTGGTCCATGAGTTGGACGAGTTTTGTAATCTTCCTTTAGTGCAATAAAATGGGTTTGTTGCAGTAATCTTTGTGTTCTAATGTTGCTGATTTTGTGAGTTTGTCAATTGGTTTGATGCATGGCAGAACCTCTTATGCTTATGGGGGCATGAAGAGTTAGAGAGAAAGAAGAAAAGACTTCCGTTATGCAATGCCTTATGAGTGAAGGCAGATGCATACTTTGATGCAAGTGTGCAAGGCTGAGTGATTGTGGGTGAAGATGATTCACTGAACCACAATCATTGCCGGTCATGTCCCATGAAAATTTAGGCGATTAAATGGGCATGTGACAGATTCCATGGTGAAAGGGATAGCAGATTCTCCGAGGGATTTCCTCACAAATGGGTGGATGGTTATATTATGGTCTTGAGGATGGTGCTAACACAAAGTTGTACGATTATTACTACGAGAAAGTAGAAGTCAAGGAACGTGAATTGGATGATGAAGGTGAAGAAATTGAAGCATACTGTGGATCACACAATGATGGCGAAGAAAGTGACACATTGGAGGAATGCGGGGAGCAATGAATCAGGCAGGTAGAGATGAAGAGGCGAGTTCAGGCTAAAGCAGTCACAAGTATCTTTGCTGCTACCTTAGTTTATACTTTGTTAATGTATGCTTAACAAGGAATCTGGAGATCGCATATATTTTACTTGAATGAACTAGAACTTTCATGTTTTCTTTTTTGTTCTAAATTGGAATGCTAAGAGCAACTTTCAAAAGGTAGAATGAAGTTTATTTATTTTTCATGGGAAATCCGTAAAGATATAGGTAGAATGAAATTTTCATACATAGTGAACAGAAAACTGGAATGTTGAGGAAAAATTGGAATCCAAAATGCTTAGATTTCATACTTTAAGCTTAAGGTGCAGACAAGTTTAAGATATGGGTTATATGAAAGGCTTACCATTTGACCAAATGCAAAGTGTCGAGGTTATATAAATTTGTGAGTGGAGGGATTCCAATTCTTAACCGGCTCATAAAAGGAATCCAGAAACTCGGATAAGCGCGTTTTGTTTTAGTCCCACAGCGCCCATATTAGACAAGAAAGACTGATTTAAATAGCCTGAGCTTTCACCTTAGCTCGTCCCTTCGGGGACATCCGATAAAATTGGAACGATACAGAGAAGATTAGCATGGCCCCTGCGCAAGGATGACACGCACAAATCGAGAAATGGTCCAAATTTTTTGCAGGTTTTGTTGGAAATGGGCGTTTCTGTTGATGGTTTGGGTTTGTTATTAGAATGCAAAGAGAAGGATTTGAGCGGACGGAGTTTACTACACGTATGTGAGTGCTTTGAATGCTTGTAAAGGAAATGACTGTCATATGTTTATGACGTTTGTGTCAAAACTTTTAGAACGACGTTTCATTTTGAGAGATTCAAACTTATTCCATCATTTTGTCATATGTTGTTATAAGGATTACAGGTGAAGGATCTATATGCTTGTTCAACTCACAGGTTTTACCAGTGCTTGGTGACATTAAAGGCTTGGCATCTTAAATTTGAAGGATGAACTACCTGGTTCGTCCAGTAAGATTCTGGCATGAATTTTCTCAACACCTTGGCATGAATTTTCTCTTTTGACTGGGAGTTACAAGGCCATACCGTACATATAGCCTAGTAGCTATTATTCAGTTTGGATCATTTGAGATGCAGCAAAGTACCAAGGTTGGAAACAACAAAACATTTGAATTTGAAAATTGTTGGGTTCCTCTGAAAAGAGAAACCCTCCCAAAATAGGCGTATGCCGCTTATATATGGCAAGCACACGGTATTCTTTAGTAAAAGGCGAAAGAATAGTTCGCTTTGTGCTTACGACACGGCTGCGTAAATTTTTTGCAAGAGGGAAGAATTAGTTATATAAAGAGCATTTTGATAGAACTGCCCTTTCTATTCTATGTGGGATTAATCCCCACATATTACGAAGTTTCAAGACTCTCAACTGAGACTTAACTGTCGCCCAAACATTTTTTTCACAGTTGGTCTTAGCAAGGTATCAGTCGCATCGTAACACAAACTAGAGTAAGATAAATACTGATGCAAATATGAATAACTGAAAAATCTCAGAGCTGGTGGTGTAGGGAGTTTCAAATCCCACAGCCAACAGCAATTGGAACCCAATGCAGGAATGCACGCAGAATTTGATTATCAGATTTTCCAATAAAGTACTTCTGCTGAATAGATGCATTATCCATCATAGTTCCAGCTTGTTTTGTGGATCTGGTAAGGATACTGCCATAGTTCCAGAGAAGATTAGAGAAATGGTCCAAATTTTTTTGGTTTTTTTACCTGCCTATGAAAAGATAGCTTCTTCTCCATTGTTTGTCATTTGCTTCAATTTGAACATCTCTGGCGAGGTGGCAGGAGTTTTCCCTTTTGAATCGGTAACTTCTGAAAAATAAAATCTATGGTAACTGGTTTCATTTATTATCAGTTTCTTCTGACTGACAAAGGTAAGTGAACATGCGTTGGTAATGTTTAAAGTGAGATTTACTTGATCATGCAGGTAAACTGCCATGCTGATCATAAATGCAAGTGCAAAGTGTAAGTTTCATCAATTCTAGGCTTGGTCAAAACATATGAAGAACTAAACTGCATACATTTTCGTCTATCGAAGAAGAGGAATGCTGAAGAGAATAATAAGAAGATCTCTTTAGGTATTTTTGAAACTTTGGTTTTGTTAAAATTTGTTTATTTATTGGCTTTTGTTTACTTGTTCAGATGATTTTTGAGGTTTAGATTTGAGTTTTATGTAGAATTTGGATTCATTAATGTTGGTCTTTTCAAATTTTGCAACGTAACTTCTTATTGTGTTGTGCTTTGATATTAGCTGCGGTTTGGGGTTTACCTTCATATATTACTTTTAAAGTTGGAGGCTTACTCGCAACATAATTTATAAGCTTGCTGTTGTCTTTGGACTTTGCGAGAGAACTCCTGCTCCGTTCTCTACCACATTAATACCCGCATTTCCTTTTTCCTGTTGTGAGAAAATCGCTGAAGTCCCCTTATCAATGCCCCGGCAATTATTCCAGGCCTGCTTCACTAGCACCCATCTATTTCTCCATTTGGATCTCAAATCATTTGATCTCTAGTTCTTCCCAGAAAGAATCACCCGACGTTATGAGGGATACAACATTCTGCTTAGTCATGTTTTGAAAATTGAGATGCTAACTAACTGGTGCAGGTTCCAGTTCTGAAAAGAGCACAGAAATACAACATTCTGTAAGGTTTTTACTAAACGGGAGAATAGCGCTCAAATGCACCATGTCAGACCTGTTTCAAACTGCGTCACAAGGAAGAAGCCTGAATGTTTTTATTAGTTATGGTGCGCCAGGCAATTTGCAGAAATGCAACGCTTTATATTAGTTTTGGTGGGGTGCGCCAGGCCATTGCAGTAGTGCAACACAAAAGCGACGCTCAGCAAGCTACTGTCATGGGAACTTTTCTCAGCCGTTAAGAATGGAGCTTTTTTCTCAGCCGTTAGATTTCAACAACTCATTTTAAATCTACGGATAGAAAAAGACGCAATTTTTAATGACGTTTTTGTAACGCTATTTTTATTAGCGTTTAGCGCTATTTTTATTGGCGTTCAGATGGATTCCACGATTGCTTGGATTTTCTGTGGAAGACCTCAACTTGGAAGCCACTAGACTTGACATTCCATGATTTTCCACACTTGGAATAGTTTGGATTCCACCATAAGACTTGCTCTTAGCAATATTCCAAACATAATGTTGCTTACGATATCAAGGCCTTTCTTTCATTTCAGCGGCTATGTTTGATGTAAAGTTTATTTGGAGAATAATTTGCTTAATATTCCGTAATTGATATTTTAAGCTGACATATATTTGATCTAAAATGAGTCTAGTAAATAGTAACTAGCTTGATGGGAGGATCAACCCCTTCTCTAAAGAGATATTGTTGGTCACAGAGGATGACGATGGTTTCCTATTTTGGTACTCTTTTCTAGAGACATCATATTATAAACACGCATTGACAGTCAACTCCTAAAATCAGGACTCTGCAGGATAAATATAATTCAATTTCCAAATCACACATAAAGAAAAACAAGCAACTAGGAAAAGCTCCTGCAAATATTAGAGAATAATCAGAAGAACAGAGATATAAATCGACCATTAGAGGTAGAAATTTGGTCTACCTCTCCTCCACCACAGGATCTAATAGGGACGGGTTTTAAGATGTTAGTGGGGCCCCTCCACCACAGGATCTAATAGGATGGGGTTTTAAGATGTTAGTGGGGCCTGCACAATTTTGTTGGATGGTTGGATTTCATTGGTCCACAACAATTGGACTATGAAATTTGGTCTTACCATTAGCTTTGGTACATTTAACTAAAAAAAAAGAGCTTAGAGATCTTCCTAGAGAAATGAACTTGAACAGCATAAAAGACAACCTGATGTGCCTCTGGATACTAAAGCCACACCAAGAAAAAACATGACATAATGAAAGAGGTCAAAGAAATTCTGAAGCAGTATATAATTTTGTTCAATCCATGTTCAGCATCACACACGCCGCCTACCGGAGGTACTCTGGAACCGGAGGATGCTCTCAGTTTTATGCTCAAGGTTCTACATCAAAATCAAATCAAATGGCTCACAAGGAACTTCAATTCATCAGGCATTTGAAGCTCAGGTGTAATATTCACCACCTCAACAGCACATATGACATGACTGAACAGCTTCTAGTAGTTACAGTTTCCGGTGCAGAATTTTTCACCAAATTTAATTTACCAGTAAAGATCATTCTTGAATACGTTTTCCCAAAATTTCTTTATGAGCAGAGTGCAGAGTAATAAAGAACATATGCTAACAACAAATATATCCTTGGTGAAACAAGGAAATTAAATGAAGTTTTTAGTCAAGAATCTCAACTCAGAAAATGTGGTGCCGTTATTAGACTCCAGTCTCGTTAAATTCACCAGGCACCTCTACAAGCACTACAATACCCACCACCAATTCACTTCCATGTTTTACCTTGGTGACCTTAGTGATCTAGACCAACACAGCAAAACCACCAAACGCCATACCAAAATTTCAATATCAATCATGTTGGAGCCTACAAATCATAACATTCGGATTGGAAAAAAAAACCTGTATCAAAATCAAAATGAAACCAATATCATGAACTTGTTCAAAAGCTGTAAATGAGCAACAACAGCATATAGCTTCCTAAACAGGACCAACATCAGATTCTACATGATAAATACAGTTCCCTTCCCACACAGCTATGAAAAAGCACCTACAAAAAGAAGAAATCAGAAAGAAGAATAGAGATATAAATACCCTAGGATTCCCTTACCAAATCATACTCAGCAGAAAGAAACGAAACAAGATTTGCAAACAGAAAAGGAAGAAACAAATCAAACTGCTGAGTGACATACAAACATGTCCACCAGTTATCCGAACACATCAGATAACAGAACAAGGAGGAGGAGAATAGTTGAAAGTGGAAAATCAAAACGTGATACAGTTGTAAGTAAACTAAAGAACTGCAAAAAAATGTATTAAACATAGTTTCCCCAAGGGGTTCACCCAGTAAACAAATTGAATAACACCATCATAAGCTTCTCAAATCAGACATAAATAGTAACACATTCTCATTAATTTCATACATGCATCTACAGAAAGATACAAAATCATATTTCAGCTCTCTATTAAGAATTTTGTGATTGTGAAGCAGAACTGGCACAAGAATTTTGACCTTCTGAGGATAGTACGCTTCTTTGTTCATAAGTACCCTTGATAATATTAGGATACATATATTGACCAAAAAAAGCAAACCTTAGAAGGCTTAAATAGGCTTCAAGAGGTAGCAGCCTTCAAAGGATAATAACAGACCTAATAATCCTTCCTGACACCCAACAACTCGTTTAACTCCTCTCCTAGTTCTTGTTTAATTGCCTAAACCCAAGAGAAAAACTAAAAATTCACAAGTTTAAACAACTGATACTTCTAAACTCAAAACCAAATGAACAAGCGGCAGAGCCAGCATAGGCCACATGCAACTAATTCTTTTGGCGCTGGCTCTCAAAGCGTATTTTGACCTTCTGAGGATTGTAACCTTCTTTGTTCATAAGTACCCTTGATATTAGGATACATATATTGACCAAAAAAAACAAACCTTAGAAGGCTTAAATAGGCTTCAAGAGGCAGCAGCCTTCGAGGGACAATAACAGAGATATCATCATAAAATATACAAGCACTAACAACAGAGAAAATCCTAAACAGGACCAAAGTAAGATTCTACAAAATAAATACAATTCCCTTCCAAATTCTCAGAAAAAGAAAGTTAGAGCAAAATCGCAGAGGTATAAATACCCTCAGATTCCCTTCCAAATCATACACACAGCAAAAAGAAACGAAGCAATTACCAAGATGTAGCAAAAACTCAACAAAAACAAAGGTATTTCAGGCCAAATCAATATGAAATAATGCCTCAGTTAGATCCATTATTGTCACACGACTATAGTTTCCCCAAGGGGTTCTCCCTGTAAACAGGGTCTCAGTTCCACTACATCTCTACTAATTGGATAACATCATCATAGGCTGCTCAATTAACACTCTCATAAATCTTTATAAAAGTGCTTGTATAAAGATCCTTCAACCATCAACATCTCTCGGTAATACTGGTTCTTGTGACAGCACTTAAAGTATGATTTCTAATGGTGGAGTTTCAGTGCGTTAAATTGCTGGTACAAGAAGGCAAATTAGTGCAGAAATATCAGCTCAAAATCAATGTTGTCGACAATTCAGCACTGAAATCACTATTCTAAATAAATTGGAAAATAGGCTCAGAAAAATAAAAATGAAATCAGCCACTCTACGTTGTTGCCTAATTTGTTACCATCGAACTGAAATCAGCGACTCTAATTTGTTGCCTTCAGAAGTTAAATTGGAAAATAGGCTCAGAAATCAGTAATTATTTTTACATCAACAAGCTTTTTAAAGCTCTCAAAGTTTGATGGTATAATTTTAGTCATCACAGCCTCCAATTCTTTGATGATAAAGAAAAAATAAAATAAATAGTCTCAGAAAAAATAAAATAAATAGTTAAACTGAAAAACAGATACAGCCTCAGAAAATTGTTAAAGACTCATCAATGAGTAGATCTCTCAGATGCTACGGACAATATCTAACATCATTGGCTAGACTGTTTCTATACAAAGAATGAAACGAAAACTAATAGCACAAACAACACAAACGCGATGAAACGTAATATTTAACCAGATGGGGAAAACAGCAGCAGGAGGAGATCAAAAACAGTCTCAATTTCAATAGAAGTTTTTTGGTTTAGTAGGAAGAAACGAAATCAAACTGCTGCATTACGGCACTTCCTACCTAAGGATTATCATTCAACCACAAATCAAAATACAAACAAAGACATTGAAAGTCGAAGGAGAAACTTTAACTAATACGAAGAAGAAGCTTTCGCTAGACAACACACACTCTATTGGTTGTTTCAGTCATATGCCCACCACTTTCCCGAATACACCAGTTAACAGGACATGAGAATACACCAGTTAACAGGTCATGGAGAATAGCCGAAACATTACCAAGATGTAGCAAAAACTTACGAAAAAAAGGTATTTCAGACCAAATCAGTATGAAATAATGCCTCAGTTAGATCCATTAAGCTCACACGAATATAGTTTCCCTAAGGGGTTCTCCCTGTAAACAGGGTCTTAGTTCCACCACATCTCTACTAATTGGATAGCATCATCATAGGCTGCTCAATTAACACTCTCATAAAATCTTTATAATCTTTATAAAAGTTTCATACACACATCTATAAAAAGAAAAACAAAACTAGGCTCAGACATATTTCAGCTCTCTCTATCAATAATTTTCTGAAGCAGAACTGGCATAAAGCTGTGTGATGATCATGACAGCATAAATTCAATCACACAACTGAATTAAATATCTAACACGGGATGGTTTAGTCTATCAATAACAGCTCATATCAAGAAATTCAACCAATTTTACCTTTTCAGCTTCATAGATTACTCTCAGAAGCGCGGGTATTTTGTAATCATAGCCATTTGTGATCATAGACTAATTCATAAACATGTACTCATAATCTGACACATTCAGATTCATAAAACCATCGACATCAAAATAAACCAGCAGGATAGTTGAACACCAAGCAGTTTGATAAAACTAAACTTAAGCAATGTGAATAACGAAATTAAAACCTACAAGCCTCAGAATTGCAGAATATGTCACCAAGGCAATTAAGCCATTCAGTCCCGAAAGATGGTGTTCTTTAAAATTCGATATCCTCACAGGCTATATATACCAAACCATGTAAAAACATAACTAAAGTAAATGTATGTCTCATGGCCAGTCCCAAGAGGTAATGGCCACAACGCAGCTCCCCAAGGCAATGGAATATGAAACCACCTGAGATGGAGATCTTTCGACCATCAACATCTCAGGTTTTCTTTACGACGTTTACAAATGGATTTTACAAACATAAAAAGGTTTGCTCCAATCTATGAAAGAGAGAATTTTTGCCAAAATCTCCCCCGCCGATACAAATCCCTAAACAGATAACTAAAAAACAGATACACCAGAAACATACACATTAAGACGGGAGGAATACAATCATGCGCAGTGAATACAAACATCAATTTACAATATAACTCAAATCCTGATCTATGCTGCTGCTGCTGATTTTGTTTATACTCACAAAACATGATAGTATTTCCTCTCACCTAATTTGGTACTCTTTTCCAGAGATATCATCATAAAACAATGAAAGCCCTAAACAGGATTAAAGCATGAATCTACAGAATTTCCATTTACAAATTACAGCAAAAGAAAATTAGAGAAAAAATTAGAAGATAAATACTAATCTAAGGAGATCGGACTTGCAATTGATCTGAAATCGAAAGAATTCTTTGGAAATTCAGATTCAAACAGATCAAAATCAGTCCGAATTTTCAATAGAAGTTTCTTGGTTTAATAGGAAGAAACGAAATCAAACTGCTGCGTTTAAGAGTGTCATACGGCACTATCTTTTGGGTTCGCTTCCTCATTGGGATTAATCAATCAACTAAAAATCAAGAAAACATCAAGCGAGAACGAATAAATTAGGTTTTGCAGAGTCGGAAGAGAGAGGGGAACTGATATTGGTAGGTGAAGTAAAGGGGAATTTATATGAGACTAACAACACAAAACCCTAAACCTGGGGTCTTTCCGTCCTGTTCAGGGCTTTACCCTTCGGGCCATTTTAGCAACAAAATCTTTGAACGATTTTTTGGGCACCACTGTTTTCTGGGGGCCATCATTAGATTACGCCACCTTCCCTATAATCATAAGGGGTGTCCTAAAAGGTGGAGATGACTAGTTTACTCTTTAACGGTTTAACCTAATTAAAATTATAACTAATTTATGACTGCTTCTTCCTCTATTCTACAATCTTTCTTCTTCTCTTCTTCATCAATTTATGATCATTTAAACCTGATCATATATAAACCTAATCAAAATCATCAAATTTCCATCGTCGTCGATTCATTGAATTTTCATCATCGATTAATCAATTTTTGTAAACAAACCCATCCATCAGTATTAGTTCTAATTCGTTTTTGATTGAAATTTTGAGCAGTAGTCATTAAAACAAGTTGAATATGGAGGTTATAGTAGTAAGTTCGGTTTGAAGAATTTAGAAAAAAACCATAGTTTTACAACCGAACTTTTAAAGATGAAGAACATGATGAAAACTTCGGCTAAAAATGTTTTTTTGTTCCTAACCGAATGCCTGAGTTCGGTTGAGTCGCAAAAAAAAATTCAAAACCGAACTCTTCTTTGTATAGCCAAATGTTGAGTTCGGTTAAATCACAAAAATAAATTCCTAACCGAACTTCACTCTGAAAACGTATATAATGAGTTCGGTTAAGTCGCAATTTTTTTTGCTAACCGAACAAAGAGTTCGTCAATGTTTTATAAACGTTGTAATCATGTCGAACCTATAGATTTTAAGTGCATGGAAAACTAAGGGTTCGGCTGAATGACTTGTTCGTACAGATTTGGCGAACCTACCGAACTCTATTGTTTAAAGTTCGGCTACATTTGATTTTTCATCGTCTAGCCGAACAAACAAAAACTCCATTAAAGCTCTGGTTCGGTTACTTGTGTATTTAGGATTTAGTAACCGAACTGCATTTGCAGAAAGTTCGGTTACATGTTCTTCATATAATATAACTGAACTATGTTGACCTTGTTAAAAATTTTCTTTACAATTTTCATTTTGAAGATATTTTAGGCCATTTATAGCAACATTAACTAAGTTATAAGCATACCACCCAAATGATGTTTTTTCTCCATATTCACCCATCTCAAAATATATTTTTTTCTCCATCTTCTTCTTCTTCTACTACTTTAGTCACTCAATAATTCAACTTCTTAAAATATCATCAATTTATTTAACCTTAATCAATGATTAATTACACTAACTAATGATTACACAAAAATAATCGGGAGGGTAGTTTTGGTATTAAAATAATTATATGGATAAGGGGTGTCCTCAGATTACTTCAAATAACTTACCAAAAATAAAATGATGGTCCCCTCCAAAAAAAGAGTCGTGCCCCTATTCAATGTCAAAAGAATAAAAAAGATCTTTAGGCATATTCAATGTCAAAAAAAAAAAAAAAAAAATCTATATACGGTGATATCATATAGGATGAAAAAGTTACTTGGAAACAAGCATTTCGAATATCGAAGACTATAGGAAGGTACGCATATTAGGTATGTGTTAGAACATTCTCTTCTGATATAATTCTCACTCAAACTAGATCAAAGTATCGACGAGATCTTTAGAACTATTGTTAGATCTAAAGACGATTTGTGATAATCCATTGTTAACAGACTTCGTTCTGTGTGTGATTGATCACAAGAATATTCAAGTGTAGTTGTGCAGGTTTTTGAAGGCAATAGAAGATTTGAAGACGAAGAAGATTTCATATTAGTTTTCGTATCTTGTGGATCTAGTGTGTTAGAACTGCTCGGTCGAACTCGCAAGCGTTGTTATCTCAAGTTTGTTTTTCAAGTTTAGTTGTCAAAACTATAAGACTTGATTTCTTGTCTACTTGTAGCTAAGTCTCGGATAAGGATAGTAAGTGTAGCTGAGCTTTAGACTCCACGGCATTCATCGAATGAATACGAAGAACTACTCAAGGTAACTTATGGAACTTCACCAACAAAAGGTATGTGGAGACCTTAACTCATCTATCAATCAAAAGTCTATATAATCTATTTCCTATTTGAGACAAAATTCGTATTGCAATAAATACTTCAATTATACTCATTTGATATTTCGACCCGAGTTTATCTAGCTTATCTATTTCTCGAATTATGTGTCGGTAAGCTTTCGCTTTAACCAAGTTCATCTTTTATTCTTGACGAAAGTCGAAAGATGATCATGTGAAAATTTCCTGGTAATATCTTACATGATTTTTGTGAGACAGTCATTTGATGTAGACCTGGAATGTTTCGTACTGATTATTTCAATAACTTGAAAATCGTTTTGATGCTAATAGTTCGTGAAAACAACTATTGTCATCCTCTAAAATGTTTAAATAATTGAAATGAGATTTTATAACATGTAACCATGATTGCATATAAACGTAGTGTGTATTCACATTTGTGTAAAGTCCAAAACCGGGAACCATGGTATGCATATCCGTTTGCGTACTGGTTGGTTGTTGGAAGTACGGGAGGAAGTTCAAGTCCGTGAATTTCTGTTGGAGTTTGGAAGTGTATTGGTATGTGTACCCGTACACGTACTGGCGAAACCATACTCAGTCCGGCTACTTAGGTATGCGAACCCGTTTGCATACTTAAGTAGGTTATGTTCTAAAATCGGTTGTTCATAAACTAATACATTTATATAATAAGGAATGCAGTCTTTTGCAAACCGTGGCTATGATCTACGTTCATGAAATGATTCGAGTGAATCAAAATCGATTTTGCTTCAATTGTGTCTTGTATATTTCTATGAGATCTAAGAAAATGAACAACTTTTTAACTAGTTTCATTTGAGTCATTTGAACTAGTTGTGATAAAGATGAATAAGGTTGATATGAAAGTGCTCATATGGCTAACCATTCGTTAACTATTGTTGAACCAACTAAGTGTACACGTTTAGGTACGGTTAACTTTATCTAAATGACGGTACATTTCATTTGTGTATAACAAGTTAAGTTCGATCTAACGGTTGAAAGATATTAGCTTGAATCTAATCAGGTTTTCATCTAACGCTGAATATTGAATGCTTTGTTACCAAGGTAACATTGATTGCAAACCATGATTTGGAAACTATATAAAAGAGAACTCTAGCAGCTGGGAAACCTAATCCACACACCTCTTGTGTGATACTAGTTGCGACTAGATTCGATTCTCCTTTGACCTTAGGTTTTTCATCAAACCCTATAGGTTAACGACTTAAAGACTTCATTGGGATTGTGAATCCAGACCCAACTATTTCTATGTAGTTGTTGTTCTGATCTTGTTGTTTTCTATCGTGATTGAGTATTATCTTCTTTAATATTTGCTCGAGATTTATTCTCTGATACGCAAGATTGAAAAGTAGTCACAAACAACTTCGTTTCATCGTTTGTGATTCCACAATATCTTGTTTCGCTAACCGATAAAGATTATTGTAAGGTGATTGATAATACTAGTTTGTTCTTCGGTAATATAAGTTTGGTTTATCAAATTGGTTTTTGTTCATCTTGATTTATCAAAAGAGGAAACAAAACTCGTAGGTATATATGTGGGAGACAGATTTATCTATTCAATACAATATACTTTTCTGTGTGATACAAATTTGTTTATCAAGTCTTCGACTTTGGGTCGTAGCAACTCTTAGTTGTGGGTGAGATCAACTAGAGGAATCAAGTGCGCAGAATCGAGCGTGGTTCTTGAGGCCTAAGGAACGCAATTGTACCTTGATCAGTGTGAGATTGGTTAGGGCTCAACTACATTCAAGTCTGAAGTTAACTTGGAGTAGGCTAGTGTCTGTAGCGGCTTAATACAGTGTGGTGTTCAAATCTGGACTAGGTTCCAGGGTTTTTCTGCATTTGCGGTTTCCTCGTTAACAAAACCTATGGTGTCTGTGTTATTTCTTTTCTGCATTATATTTTGTTATATAATTGAAATATCACAGGTTGTGCGTTGAATCGATCAATTGGTAAATCCAACCTTTGGTTGTTGATTGAAATTGATTGATCCTTGAACATTGGTCTTTGGTACCGTTCAAGTTATTTCTCATATATTCAATCAGGCTCGCAAATTCCTATTGGCTTGGTTGCGGATTGAATTGAGAAATTGAGATATAACTTTTTGATATACTTTTCTTAAGATTGAGTCTGACTGTCTAGTTGATTCTCTTGAAAGTATATTGGAGTTAGTCCATACATATTGCTAAGCGAAATATTGGGTGAGGTTGTTAGGCCCCCGATTTTTCAATTGGTATCAGAGCAGTCAAACACGTTTAAGACCATATAAGTCTGTGTTTGTAGCGATCTGAATCTGTGGACATAAGTGTTATCTCTATAAACGTACCACCAGTCTTCGATGGCTCAAATTACTTATGGTGGAAAATTGTTATGCGTGCTTTTCTTTAAGCTTGTGATTTTCAAACATCGGTACGTGTTGTTAATGACTATGATCCTCCGGTTGTTGCAGAAGACGATGTAACTGTTCCAAAGGATATTGGTAGATATGAACCTGACGAAATTCTTGATGCAAAGCAAAATTACGACGGTTAAATGCTATCATACATGACATTACTCTAGATCTTCAGCACCATGTGACTACGTGCACTAAGTCTAAAGAAGCCCGGGATATCTTAAAAACCGTATTTGAAGGGAATACCTCTGAAGAGGAAGCTATGCTTTAAAACCTAAATTCTGATTGGAAAAACCTTCGTATGGATTATGATGATTCATTTGATGAGTTTAATCACAAAGTGTATGAAATTGTTAATCCATCTTTTGCATTGGGTAAGACTTTTCCTGAAAAGGACATTGTGATGAGAATTCTCAGATCTCTGCCATCAAGATACGATTCTAAGAAACATGCCACAGTAGAAGGAAATAACCTTGATGCGCTTTCCAGAAATACTCTTGTTGCGAAGTTAAATATCTTTGACCATGAACATATATCCAAATGTGGAAAGGATATTGCTTTCAAAGCACTAAAGAACACGAAAATACTTGATAAAAGTAAAAGTGTTGGCCTCTCTGAAGATGATCCTTCTGAGACTGATTCATCAGATGAAGATCTTGACAAGTAAGTCTCGTTGATCACAAGAAAGTTTAAATATCTTCTTTTGAAGCTAAGTAAACGGTTTACTAGAGATAAACCTAAGTCATCAGTTAAACCTCATAATCGTGTTCCTCCTAAAAACAGGGATACTGATTATACTGATGACGAGGATATGCCACAGTGCTTTAAGTGTAAAGGTTTTGGTCATTTTGCAAATGAGTGTCCAAATTGTAGAAAATACATTGGAAACAAAGGTCTTGCTGCAACTCTTGATGAAATGTCTGATCACTATGATTCTAATGAAGACGAAAAATCAAGTGTTGCACTCTTCTGTGAAAATGTTGATTTTGAAAATTGTAGCAATATGTACATTAATCTCGATATTCTTCCAAGATAAACTTCAACCACCTCGAAGGATAAAATGGATTTCTCTTTGTCCACTAGAAATTATTTTCCTAATTTTACAGGTTCCACCTTCTGTCTAGCAACCTGCACAACTGTGACGTCTGAACCATCCTCCATATTGACATGTTCTTATTGTACCCTCAAGGGTCATGAATTATCCAAATGTTCCAAGTACAAACATAATATAAGACATGTCAACAAGCTTCAACGAATATCAAATCGATTAGCTAACAAGCTCAAACTTGTTCAAAAATCTTCTGAGGTATGTAATCTCTTCTCCTCTCCGAAGAAGATAACTTCCAAAGAAAAAATGAGACCATTAGAGAAAAGAATTTGTCTAAACAGTCTGTGAATCATGGGACTAAGAATTTCATTCAAGAAAGGTATGGTGGAATATTATTTTTCACCCCAGCACAACTTAATTGTATTGGATGTGTGTCTTGTCTCACATGCCTGGTTCAAAATAGACAAGAGTTGGCATTTCTTAGGCTTTAGGGAAAAGATTTTTTTTGTTTTTTGTTTTTCTTTGTTTTCATCGATTTGGAATTATTTCATATTTTCATATATAATTGATATTGAAATGGATTTACTCTGTTTGATCAATAAAAAATGGTTATAATAGACAATTTTGCCTTCTTTAGGGTTAAGAGTTGTGCGTACGTGAGTCCTTTTAGTGTATAAAGGTTCTGTAACCCTACATTCCTTTTTCCTTCTCTAGAATAACTCTTTTTATCACAAGTTTTCTTGTAGATCTTGTTCAATGAATTTCTCTCATAAACCCATATTTTTATGGAGACTCCAAGCATCATAACTTCTGATGGAAAAGATGTTAATATGATTGTTAATCCATCAATCATGAGAGAAAAATATTTATCTCCTTTACCCTCAAATTTGAAAAGAAAAAGGAGGAATGTGAGAAAACCAAGGGTTGCCCTTCAAATCTTCAGAAGTTTTCTGGTGTTCTTGAAGAGTTGAAGGAAATAAGAAAGGAGATACAACAAATAAAGGCTTTTGTGTTCAAGAGTCCCTGGTTCGACATCATTCAAGAAGATTTGTTGAAATTGACTCATATCTTCATGAACCTTATGTTCCAATGGTTGTTGACGACAAGGAGTTCGGGGATGATAAAGAATTTTTCGAAGGTCTTAATGTCTAGGAAACTTCTTATGAGAATTTTTTCTTATGTTTTAAGAAGGATAACTAGGGTTTGGAATAACCATTATTGTGAGTATACATAACTATTTCCAACGATTTTCATCTTGCAATGTTTTTATATTTATTTATTTAAATTCTAAAGTTTATTTGGAAGACGATTTTGTAGTATTAATCTTTATGGTTTTATATATTACGACTTGTTATGGGATATGTGTGTTTGCGTCCGTGAACTATGATTGTCCCATACGTGGTCAAAAGTTAAGACTTTCATATGTCATTATGCAAATTTTGATAAAAAGATTGAATGAACGTTTGACAAACAAAAATTAAGCCTATTATGTCATTATGCAAATATTGATGGAAGATAGGATGAACTTTTGTCTACAAAGATTAAGTCTATTATATGTCTCTATGCAAATAGTGATGAAAGATAAAATGAATCTTTCATTATCCCGCAGTACTGGTCTTCCCTGATCCACTTCTTTGTGTAAATAATGTGCGGCTCCGTAAGTTTTCTCATGTTGAGCATTTCCGATTAAATTAATCATGGGTTCTATAGTGGTTAATTTAATTGAGTATTTTGGATACAAAATTCATGCTTCATGTGATTTGTACTGTTAATGTCCAAAGAAATCCTTCTTTTCTTGTAAAAGTAAGGTTACTCTTGTTGTTCCCTTGGGAATGACATTTTATGGGGGAGAGTTCTTTTCGAACTTGTGCTTAATTACCAAATCTTTGTGGGGAGTGCGGTTGTGGAATATTATAGGGGTAATTTTGTATTTTTATAAACTCCTTAATGAATGCATTTAGTTTCGGCTATATGATTGCATGGTTCTCTTTTGGTCATGAAGTATATATATGGAAATTTCATTAGGATCCCATTAGCTTTCGTACCTTTTCCAATTTATATTGACAAAAGGGTGAGAATTAATGTGTAGTTCACACTACAAATACATATGGTTTACAGATCATTATGTAAGGGGGAGTGGTTTTCATGTGAGATGAAGTATTGACTAAGGGGGAGTGATACATATCACCATAGTATTGTTGTCAAAGTTATGATACAATTAAACTTTGATGTTGTGTAATAATACTATGACACTGTATGACAATGATTGAGAGCTATTATTTTCTCATTGTTATAGCTACGGATCTTCAACAACGATGATGCTGAATTGAACACATTTAGAATCATTGGAGTACTTGGAAGTGATGAAGATTTCGAGTAATGTTGAAGAACCAAGGAGATCAAGCATTTGGATGAGAATCTACAAAGTTTATTTATTTCGTAATCCATATGTATTGATAGTTTTGTCACTAAAATTGAAAAATAGGGAGATTGTTATAGCACTTCTCGGTCGAACTCGCAAGCGTTGCTATCTCAAGATTGTTTGTCAAGTTTATTTTCCAAAACTATAAGTCTTGATTTCTAGTCTACTTATATCTAAGTATCGAATTAGGATAATAAGTGTAGTTGATCTTTAGACTCCACGAGGTTCATCGAATGAAGATGAATAACTACTCAAGGGAACTTGTGGAACTTCACCAATAAAGGTATGTGGATACTTGAACTCATTTATTACTCAAAAGTCTATCTACTCAATCTCCTATTTGAGACAAAAGTCGTATTGTTATATAGACTTCAATTATACAGATTTGACATTTCGAGCCGAGTTTATCTCGCTTATTTATTTCTCGAAATATGTGTTGGTAAGATTTCGCTTTAACCAAGTTCATCTTTTATTCTTGATGAAAGTCAAAATATGATCATGTGAAAATTTTCTGGTAACATCTTACATGATTTGTGTGAGACAGTCATTTGATGTAGACCTGGAATATTTCGTATTGATTATTTCAATAACTTGAAATTCGCTTTGATGCTAATAGTTCGTGAAAACAACTATTTTTCATCCTATAAAATGTTTCAAAGATTGAAATGAGAGTTTAGAACATGTAACCATGATTGGATATAAACATAGTGTGTATTCACATTTGTGTAAAGTCCAAAACCTGGAACCATGGTATGCATACCCGTATGCATACTAGTTGGTTGTTGGAAGTCCGAGAACTAAGTATGCGTACACGTACGCGTACTGGTGGAAGTTCAAGTCCGTGAATTTCTGCTGGAGTTTGGAAGTGCATTGGTATGCGTACCCGTACGTGTACTGGCGAAACCAAACTCAGGCCGGCTACTTAGGTATGCGTACCTGTTTGCATACTTAAGTAGGTTATGTTCTAAAATTGGTTGTTCATGAACTAATACATTTATATAATAAGAAATGAAATCTTTTGCAAACCATGGCTATGATCGATGTTCATGAAATGATTCGAGTGAATCAAAATCGATTTTGATTCAATTGTGTCTTTTATATTTCTATGAGATCTAAGCAATTGAACAACTCTCTAACTAGTTTCATTTGAGTCATTTGAACTAGTTGTGATAAAGATGAATAAGGTTGATATGAAAGTGGTCATATGGCTAACCATTGGTTAACTATTGTTGAACCAACTAAGTGTACACATTTAGGTACGGTTAACTTTATCTAAATAACGGTACATTTCATTTGTGTATAACAAGCTAAGTTCGATCTAACGGTTGAAAGATATTATCTTGAATCTAATTAGGTTTTCATCCAATGGTGAATATTGAATGCTTTGTTACCAAGGTAACATTGATTGCAAACCCTGATTTGGAGACTATATAAAGGAGAACTCTATCAACTGGAAAACCTAATCCCCACACCTCTTGTGTGATAATAGTTGTGATTAGAGTCGATTCTCTTTTAACCTTAGGTTTTTCACGAAACCCTGTAGGTTAACGACTTAAAGACTTCATTGGGATTGTGAAGCCAGACCCAACTATTTATCTATAGTTGCATGTTCTAATCTTACTGTTTTTTATTTAGTACTATCTTCTTAAAGATTTGCTCGAGATTTATTCTCCGATAGGCAAGATTGAAAAGTAGTCATAAACATCTTCATCTCATCGTTTGTGATTCCACAATATCTTTTTTCGTTAATCGATTAAGATTATTGTGAGATGATTGATAATACTAGGATGTTCTTCGGAAATATAAGTACGGTTTATCAATTGGTTCATGTTCACCTTGATTTATCAAAAGACAGAACAAAACTCATAGGTATATCTGTAGGAGACAGATTTTTCTATTCAATAAACTTTTCTGTGTGATACAAATTTGTTTATCAAATCTTCGACTTTGGGTAAGATCAACTAAGGGAATCAAGTGCGCATAATCCGGCGTGGTTCTAGAGGCGTAAGGAACGCAACTGTACCTTGATCAGTGTGAGATTGGTTAGGTCTCAAATACATTCCAGTCAGAAGTTAACTTGGAGTATGATAGTGTCTATAGAGGCTTAATACAATATGGTGTTCAAATCTGTATTAGGTCCCGAGGGTTTTCTGCGTTTGCGATTTTCTCGTTAACAAAACTTCTGGTGTCTATGTTATTTCTTTTCCGCATTATATTTTGTTATATAATTGAAATATCACAGGTTGTGCGTCGAATCGGTCAATTGGTAAATCCAATCTTTTGTTGTTGATTGAAATTGATTGATCCTTGAGCATTGGTCTTTGGTACCGTTCAAGTTATTTCTCCTATATTCAATCAGTCTCGCAAATTCCTATTTGTTTGATTGCGGATTGAATTGAGAAAATGAGATATAACTCTTTGATATACTTTTTTTTTAAGGATTGAGTCTGACTGTCTAGTTGATTATCTTGAAAGTATATTGGAGTTAGTCCATAAAGATTGTTAAGCGAAATATTGGGTGAGGTTGTTAGACCCCCGATTTTTCATAGTGTACAAACCTTGATCGGCTGGGATCCAACTAGAATCGGTTTATATTTTGTAGACTTGATTGATTAGTTGCGTGAGATCGGCATCAGTTTATACTTTCTCTTTGAGATTTATATTGAGTGATTGTGAATCTAGAAACTGTTTATTTCGGTATTCAATATTTAGATTCATCTAAACCCGATAAAGGAGTTTATTAGATTAAACTGAAGAGTCTTTTGTCAAACTCAAATCATAAGTTTGAATAGAGTTGACTAGATGTAATCTGCTTGGTCTTAACTATACGAAGTTGGTATTAGATTTTTTACAGCGACTTAATTCTGAGAGTATTCAAAACTGGAATAGGTCCCGGATTTTTTTTGCATTTGCGGTTTCCTCGTTAACAAAATCTTGATGTGCCATTTACTCTACTTTTCTGCATTATAATTGTTTTATTATAATTGAAGTAAATTGCACTTGTACGTTAATTCTGTAACACTTGATATTGATCCTATAAAGTTTTGATTATTACTGAACCTATTATCAAGTGCACACTTTGTTGTCGTATCGTCTCGATCTTGTATCCATAGTCAATCACACAAGTAAACTTGTTGTTGTATTGTCTCTATCTCGTATCCATAGACGAACACATGAAGTGTGAACCGAATCTGTTGTTTGTGTCGAATCTGTCCATAGACGATCACATTCAGTAGAGGACTTATAGGTTGATAAATAAAACATTTTGATGTATTTGGGTACCCTCATCTTTTCATGTTTCTCTGCTTCTTCTTTTTTTTCTCATCATCAATACCCAAAGTTTTGCAAAGACAACTTTCAATGATCTGTTTTCTCTTTAGATTTTTTGTCCGACATAGTCGAGATTAGAAAACAAAATTGGTCGGCAAAAATAATGATATAAATCAATAAGGAAAACTCAGCAAAAATATTGAGCCCAGAATTACAAGCCAACGACAAAACAAGCTAGAAAACCTAAAGAGAAGAAAAACTAGGGAGGATCAAAGAATTTTGATCTCCAATTTACAATGATATCGTCAAGAACAATATCCGTAAAACGGTTTAAAGACTTTGCTTAAAAGAAGACTTTGATTTTCGCTTCAACAATAATAGTTTCTGGAGATTTTTCTTTGTGGTTGAAGGAACGCTCGTTTCTTTCGTGCCAAAGACCATAAAACTTCAGCGTATAGTCGGTTCCAAAGATCCTTAGCGGCTTCAGAGAATTGACTATCCTTCCAATTAGTGATAAGAGAGAGCACAGAACTATGCGTACTGAAAGTCTGATCAATTGAAGAAAAAAAGTAGGTCCAAATTTTCTGAGAGAAGTTGCATGAACCGTCCTCTTATGAAAATTATCAAGCGTAGGGATTAACTGAAGCTTGCCAAATAAAAAAAAAACTATCTTATGGGGCCATTCTTTGGGCTGCTAGGAAAGAAGTTCACTGGTCGGACGTCGCAAGAATATCGTAAGCAGCTTTAAATGTAAATGAGCCAGATTTATCCCCGAGCCAGAGAATTTGATCACTTACTTCATTGTTGAACGAGATGGTCTCGAGGCATGAGAATAGAGTTGTGAATTCTTGGATCTCCAAATCATGTAATCGTCTTCAGCGATATTTCTAGGTCACATTGCAGACCAGGAGAGAGGGGGGAGGGAGCCTGTTGAAGAGAAATTCCCTTTTGGTGCAAATAAGTTTGGGCATTGAGAAGCCATTGAGCCGTTCACATGTCATCTGACCTCTCATATACATTACCTATCCCGAACATGGAATTATCAAAGAAATCGTTAGTCGTTGAATAAATATTACACCAAAGACTTACCACTCTTGGCTTTGTTTCGGCTCTTTTGATCTCCAACCCAAATTACCAAGATTATATTTCTCTTCAATAATCTGAGCCCAAAGACAATTTCTTTCGCTACTGAGACGCCATCACCACTTGGTAAAGAGGGATTTATTCATCAATTTAAGCTTGTGGATGCCCAGACCGCCATGTTTGACAAAATCGCTAAATTTATTTCATCCCACCCAGTGAACTTTCTTAGCATTATCACTGCCATGCCAAAGGAAATTGCGGATAATTTTCTCGATCTTTTTGATAATCCTTGTTTCTAGTCATCGCACAAACCGGTAACAATGGACAATTTTCCTTGAGTTTCAGAATAATGAAATGATTCCCGTTCACGAACGCCAAAACAATTATTTTGTTCTTAACAGATCCTTCACACTTTTGCCAGTTTGGTGTAAATGTTGTTTGTACGGTGGGGGTAAAATAATGAACAACACAACTAAATGTATCCGCCAATGGATGCCCACAAACTAGCATTCTCATCCAATATTGAGTAGGAAGGAACTTCATCTCGTTCTCGGTCCCTAACACTTGAGCATACAAACTATCAAACCCTTCATCATCACCAAGCAATTTCTCATAAAAGCTCTTCTTATTCATAAGTTGTGCGGCCATCCTCGTCCTAGCATATCGGCATGGTGTCATCACTTTACTAACCGTTGTCTCAAAGATTCCTAATTGTTCGGTCACTGCATGATAGCCACAATTTCCATCTCCATCGACATCATCCGTATATACAATATACTCGCGAATGATCTCGGGAAGTTGCTCTATATAAGTCTCTATTTTGATATGGTAAGTTCTAGTGGTACCACCTGTTTTCGCATCCTTATACATCTTATTATTACCATCTTTTAGCTTTAATATCTCCAATCCATCCTCTGCAAACTCTAGACTTTCAATGGATACAATATGTGACGGGAGTGCTTGATACGTATGATCTATGTACCTTGGTAGCTATTACTATAAAGGCGGAATTCAAAATAATAATAGACGAGAAACTTAGAAAACGGAACACAAGTAGTAATTCGAAGAAAATATCTTCTCTAGATTATGAACAAGAAAACGATTACAATTCTCTCTTTGTTACGCTCACAATCTTCTCTAACAGTGGATTAACCTTAAACTGTTTGCTAAGCTTGCACAAGTATTGTTCCAAGCTTTCTCTAGGTTTTATGTGCCTAGTATTCTGTGTAGGTGCGTCTATATCAAGAACACACTCACTAGATGTGTTTAGTTATGAGCTAAACATCCCTATTTATAGGCTTGGTTTGGTTTCCCAAACCTCTTAGGAATCTATTTCCTTTTGTAGGACTAATTCCTTTTCTAAGTATATTACCTAAACTAAGAATACTGCTCAAAACAATGCTCCTTTCTAAACTAGGAATTTATCCTAAACAAGGAATCCTTCCTAATATAACATTCTATCCTCAATTCGTCTTGAGGATCACTAGTTCCCAGGGAAAGGAAGATACACATGTATCATGCGCCCCCCTTAAGAAATTGAACTCCCGTGAAAGTTATATTTGTAGGTTAGAGAACTCGTGAGTTCCTTTCACCCTGCTGAACCATCTCTCCTTGCCGGGAACTTGACCTTGACATCTACTAAGGAAAGTCGCATTCTCTTCCTGGCGTGTCTCTGTCGCTCTCCGCTCCATAATGCAATCTTCTTCGAGTGATTCTTCTCTATCAAACCAAAAGTCTTCCACATGTGGCAAGATCATATTGTCATCTCCATCATCATCTAGTAATGGTGGTTCAAACATACTTAACCTTCTTGGGTCTTCTTCTTCTTGTTTGGTAATGTATTCCAAACTAACTCTACTCGGCTTCTCGTCAAGAGAACGGATCACAAGTAGAATGAAATTTGTGCTAGCATTCACCAACCGCTTAACCTGAGTGGTTGTAATCAAACTTTCTCCCTCAAGAGGAGAGTCAATAGCTCGTATTACAAAAGCTTTCCCATCTTTGGTAAAGGTATACTTCTGCTCCCTTCTATGTAAAACCGCATCTCGATCCCACAAGTAAGGACTACCAAGTACAACTTGACAAACATCCAATGGAACCACGTCGCATGTAACCTCGTCAATGTATGACTCATCAAAAGCAAACTTGAACGTGCACTGTTCTGCAACCTATAACCCACCTTCCTTTTGAAGCCACCCTAAAGGATAGGGTTTCAGATGTTTGAAAGTTTTCAAACCCAACTTCTGTACCAAAGAATGTGAAAGTAAATTCTTCTGACTTCCCGGGTCAATAACAACATCTATTAGTGTTGTCTTAACCTGCGTCTTAACCATGAAGATTCGTTCCCTAGGATCATCTTCCATAAGTTCTTCTACGCCTCCTACCATTAGAGAGAGCTTTTGATTAGGTTCTTTTAGTCCTTTGACTTATTTTGGAGCTTGTTCAACTAGTGTTGCCATCATGGCTTCTTTCTTCTGCAATCCTTTTGGTTTTAGATTAAGATACTTCATCCAACACTTATCAACAAAATGCCTTGTTTGTTTGCAATGATTACAAACTAACCCTTCTTGGTCGTTAGACTTCCTTTTCTCTTTGCTCCTTTCATCTCCTTTAGCGACGAAACTTCAAGACTTCTCCTTCGTGTTTCCCTCAACATCAGTTGTCTTAAGCCTGCCTTCAATGACATTAGCTTTCACACTTGCTTCGGAGATAGTATCCACCGAAAATATCTTCAACTCCTTCTGTATATACTCATGGAACCCGGAAATATACTTCATATATATAGCATGATCTTCCAAGTCTAAATCCAAAATCATAGCTTGATTCTGAAATTCCGAAGTATATTCTTGCACGGTTTGGTTGTAAGTCTGCTTCAAGTTGTACCACTTGAACCATCTCTCCTCAAGGTAGCCAACAAGATAAAATTGTTTCCTTACAACTGCCTTGAATCTTTTCCGCGACAATACTCACTTACCTAGGTTTTGTCTTTGATAAGCTTTCCACCAGGTTAGAGCATGCTTTTGTAGCTTCAATGCCGCGAAAGCAATCTTTTCCTTTGAACCGTATTCAAAGAAATAAAAATACATCTCTAAACGTTCAATCCAATCATCCAATTTTTCTACATCAACACTCCCATCGTAAAGTGGAATATCAACACGAAAATCAATTTTCAGATTCTTACCATGAAGTTTAGTTGAAGTAGGACTTTTAAGAATCCCACTTTTCTTCTTTTCATCCTCATCTTCTTCTTCTTCTTCCTCCTCCTCCTCTTCTTCTTCTTCTTCTTCGTCATCCTCTTCTTCCGAAGCTACAGGTGAAGGTATAATCTTTTAAAAAGCTTGACGTCTTCCCTAAAAGAAACGAACCTTGCTCTGATACCAACTTGATACGTATTGATCTTTGTACCTTGGTGACTATTATTATAGAGGCGGAATTCAAAATAATAATAGACGAAAACTAGAAAATATAACACAAAGTAGTAATTCGAAGAAATATATCTTCTCTAGATTATGAACAAGAAAACTATTACAATTCTCTCTTTATTACGCTCACAGTCTCTCTAAACAGTGGATGAACCTTAAACTGTTTTTCTAAGCTTGCTTTCACAATAATTAATATCGCCTCACAAACTTCTCTCTGGTCTAGGTGTGTCTGTACCACAAACCATACTCTAGATGTCTTAGCTATGAGCTAAACATCTCTATTTATAGCTTTAAAGGTTTCCAAAACCTCTTAGGAATCTATTTCCTTATCTAAGAATAATACATTTTCAAGGTATATTTCTTTATCTAGGAATATTACCTTATTTAGGAAATATTCCCTTTCTAGGTATATTTCCTTATCTAGGATTATTACCTTGTCTAGGAATATTCCTTATCTAAGAATACTGCCTAAAAAACAGTATTTCTTCCTTAAGTTACAATTCTATCCTCAATACTTCTTGAGGATCACTAGTTCCCGGAGAGAGGAAGATACACATGTATCATACGCCCCCACTCAAGAACTTGTACTCCTGTGAAAGTTAGATTTGGAGGTTAGGGAACTCGAGGGTTCCTTTCACCCTGCTGAACCATCTCTCTTTGCTGGAAGCTGGACCTTGATGTTTAATTTGAAAAGCTTGCATATCTCTTCGTCTTGTTCTAGTCAATCTTCTCTCCAAAACTCAATATTGTTCCAAGTGGTTCTATTTCTTCTTCCTCGTTCTTTTCTTCAAAAACACCAGATGAAAACATAGTCTTTTTCTTCGTCTTCGACTTGGGTGTATAACACTTCATGTCTGTTTGTAGTGCATCCACCTTTTTTTCCATAGTTTGTGGTTTGCTTTGCTTAGGCTCATCATTTGACTTACCCATATTGATCCCCTTGTTCTTCTAACGTCTTCTTGTTTTTTCGAGTAACTCACCAAGTTGTTTGTAGAGAGATCTAGTGAAGACCATAAACCACAAGAATCTTCCCTAAAAGAAACGAACCTTGCTCTGATACGTATTGATCTCTGTACCTTGGTGATTATTATTATAGAGGCGGAATTCAGAATATTAATAGACGAAAACTAGAAAACGGAACACAAAGTAGTAATTCGAAGAAATATATCTTCTCTAGATTATGAACAAGAAAACTATTACAATTCTCTCTTTGTTACGCTCACAGTCTCTCTAAACAGTGGATGAACCTTAAACTGTTTTTCTAAGCTTGCTTTTACAATAATTAATATCGCCTCACAAAATTATCTCTGGTCTAGGTGTGTCTGTACCACAAACCACACTCTAGACGTCTTAGCTATGATCTAAACATCTCTATTTATAGCTTTAAAGGTTTCCAAAACCTCTTAGAAATTTATTTTCTTATCTAATAATAATACATTTTCTAGGTATATTTCTTTATCTAAGAATAATTCCCTTTCTAGAAAGAATTCCTTATCTAGGTATATTTCCTTATCTAGGAATATTACCTCATTTAGGAAATATTCCCTTTCTAGGTATATTTCCTTATCTAGGATTATTACCTTGTCTAGGAATATTCCTTATCTAAGAATACTGCCTAAAAATCAGTATTCCTTCCTTAAATTACAATTATATCCTCAATGCTTCTTGAGGATCACTAGTTCCCGGAGAGAGGAAGATACACATGTATCAGTGCTACTTCCTTGGCCTACCCCTTCGATTTGGAACTGAAACTACATCAACTTTGGTCGTGCCTACAGAGTTGTCACTATCCTGTTGTTGTTGACTAGACATGGCTCGCTTACCTTTTCTATCACTTATCTTTGGTATGGGTTCGAAATTTGCACCTTGATGTAGGTTCCTTATTCGCCACCCCCCCCCTTTTGGTTGGAACCGCCATCCCATCAACTATGGGTATGCCTTAGGAATGCTCGCCTTGTTGTTATTTGTCACTTGATGTTGATACCTTTGTCGGCCTACCCCTTTTCTTTGCAAACACCGCTCCATCAACTATGGGTGTGGCTTCGGAATCCTCACCTTGTTGTTCTTTGTCACTTGATGTTGGTACCTTCGTCGTCCTACCCTTTTTCTTTGGAACCTACGCTCCATCGAATCTAGGTGTGGCATCCGCATCCTCGTCTTGTTGGTCTTGTTCAATCGATGTTGGTACCTTCTTCAGCCCACCCATTTTCTTTGGAACCTCAGCTCCATTGACTTTTAGTGTGGATACATAATCTGCCGTTGGTAGCGGTTCTTTCCTCGGCCTACCCCTTTTGTTTGGAACCGACGCTTCCATGAACCTTGCTTCTGAAATCTCACATGCGGTTGGATCTCGTTTCTTACTTGTCGCGAGTTCATTCACGTTGACTCATTTCTTTCAATTTTTTTCTTGGTCTTCTCCTTGCCGTTTTGGTTTGTGGTCTCCCGGGAGGATTTCCCTTTGTTGGATCTTCACTTTGTGCTGTCCATGGGCGAGTAATTAGCCTTAGTTGGCTCAACAAGACTTACCGGCTAGCTGATTTTCCACGTGAGTAAGCTTCAAAGAATTCATTTGCTTCGTTCGTATCCCATGGTGATTGTCCGGGAGCTTCCGTAGGGGGGGGAGTGAAATATAGTTGCTTCTATAACAGATCGATAACCTCACTAGGTATCACTTCTTCATACTTCACAAGAATATGATGATACGAAAGACCCAATGAAGACATGTCGGGACAAATACACACATCACCCAGTTTGTCGTAGTTTATCTCCTTTTGCATTTCTCTCATCATATGTTTTATTTCCCACTGAGACACGTTGAATTCTATTCCTCGGAGAAACTTACCATACTGAAGATATTGAGTCATCATTTCGATTGAGCTTTTATCAAAAAATTTCTTGATCCTATCGATATCAGTGTTGCTCCATTGCCTCGGTGACCTTAACCACGTCTCTTTGGTTAGACTCGAGGAGATATTTAAATATCCCATGAGAGGACTCCGTTACACTAGTTTCTGAATTCCCGTAGTGCCTATAGCGTTTTGTCCATGCACAAAAAAAAATCCTTGTACTTATCCAACCATTGCTTTCGACAATACGAGAGGCACTTGGATACACTTCGTTGCAATTGAAAATAAACATGTTCAAATTATTTTCGTACGTATCCTAGGTAAGAGACCAATAAACTTTCTCCCAATCTCTTAGAAATTCCAACCACTTTTTATGATTTTCATCATATTCTTTGTCCACTCGCTCTTTATTTTTTTCCTCTTTCATCTTCTTGTTCTTCGGGTGATAGTTTGATCTTGCGAACGTCTTCCTCTAGTTGAATAATCATTCTCTTCTTAATATCCTCCTTAGTGGGTTCAAACAAAGCATAACAAGATTTTATCACATTTTGATGTATATGATATGTACATAGGAAATTTTGTGCATCCGGGTAGACGTCGGATATAACATTCATTAATGCGTCATCGTTATCGGTTATGATGACCCTCGGAAGATGATTTTCCCGGAAAAATAATTTCAATTGTCGTAATGCCCGATTATAATTATAATCCTTCTCGTTTTCCATTAAACACCAAACCAATGTGAACGATACCTTGTCCGATGTTTTCCCCACGATGTTGAACAACGACATATTGTATTTGTTTGTCTTGTATGTGCAATCCATCATAAGAACACCAATATATGAGCCAATTTTGCAAGCAAAGGATTGGAATTGAATATTTGAAGGGGCTTGTTTTTCGACCATCTTTTGATTATACGCGTGCAGCTGTGATCCCAAGCTATCTTCTCAAATTCTTGCACAACGTTCCTACCTTCCCATTCCACCTTTCTAATAGTTTCTTGTGCACTATAAATTGTACTTAGAGAAGAAACGTTCGTCCGATCCTTTTCCTTGAAGCCTCTGAGAATTTTTCTTGGTTTGATACATGCTCTGGTCAATCTCTTTGCATTCTCCATTTCATGAGGTTTTAGCTTCGCAACTAGGGAGTGACCAACAAAATCTTCCGGATCCGGGTGGTTATGGCGGCCGAAGCACACCATACAATCCCATTCATTGTCTATTAAATGGAATACAAGCTTAAATGGGCAATTATCATTCCTGGTACAAGTCTTGTATACCCTATTAGTCTTCTTTGGATATACATAACCCTTTCGCGTGTGGCTATTCTTCTCCTTGTATACCCCACTTCTCTCGCAAGCCATCTCAAAACGAATCTTTGAACCTTGGGTATTCCTCACCAACACACACATGTTCTTAAGAGCCGTCTCTTTAGCCCAAAAAATTGCTTCCTTTTTAGATCATATTCCCTACATAAGGACAACAATGGGAGATTATAAGTTTCATTATAAGCAATCCATTTGTAAATTTCAAGATACTAGGTGAAAATTATTTTTTAGTAACATACCAGTGGCATTTTATAATATTCCGACGTATCCCGACCAAGAGGTCTTGCATTTGTTGGATCAATATATGTCACAATCTGAGGAACGAATGAAAAGAAAATTAAATTAGTTCAAAAAAAAATTAAAATACTATGTCGGACCACAGTTCCGGCATGCTTGACCAAAGTTCCGGCATGGTCGAAATGAACCGAAACTAAAGACCAAATCTGAAATGCTTCCGGCATAAAATTTCATTGGAAACCAATGCCAGAAACTTTCGTGCCGGCATGCTCATTACCCATGGTTCCATGCCGGTACAAACTGTCGGCTTGGTCGATAATTAATCAACCTCGCCGATATTTAACTTTCAAAGTCACTTAATCCTTTATGTTTTCTTGGAGGTACCAGCATGGTAACGTTATAATTGAACCATGTCGGTAGCATATTCCGTGGTAGGTAAAAAGTAACTTTTGTACCGGCATAGTTTTTGGTTGAATATAATGCCGGATTGCATTTCAAAAAGGGGTATATTATTGTCCGGCGTGGATGTAGTATGAATACTATTCCGGTAATAGTGTTGTCGGCATTGTATTCATACTACGTCCATACCGACACCACGCTATTTCAGCTGCAACAATGGTGGATTCAAAGAAAAAAAGACAAATTTTCAACACATTGACACCTTTACCTGAGTATTGGGAGTGATTGTATGTTGAACTTGTTTACTCTCTTGGGTTGGTTCTTCACGAAACACTTCATGCTCATAAAAATGATGATCTAAGGGTGTTTGTTCCACAAAAAATTACAAATGTGAATTGTTATCATTAGCTAAAGATTCAAGATATACTCCTTGTTGTAGTTGAGCTAAAGATTCAGCAACAATTCTCTCTTCACAATCATCCACCATTTTCACCAAAAAACCCTGGCTAAATGGGGGCCTACACCAATTAATTAGTGCCTATAGCTAGATGACAAAAAAGGTCACTAGAAATCACTTTACACCACCCCTTATCAAAATAATTATCAAACTACCTATTTTACCCCTGATTAATTAGCAGTAATTAATCGTATTAGAGATTAATTTTGTTTTGGATGTGATATTAACTAATGTTAGAGAGTTCATCAAAACACCAACATTTTGATTTTTTTCGAAAACAGTGCCCATAATCGGTTTACGTTCATTCACTTGTAAACCGATTCTGGATTGGTGTTTACGAATTAACAGAGGACATCAATAATCGGTTAATGTTGACATGTTTTATAACCCGATTTCTGAAATAGGATTTTACATATGACATATATAAACCGATTTTTTCCTTTCATTACCAATTTTCATTCATTGCATTATTATTGTAGGATGCATTTAGCACATGCATCAAGCCTTTAAACCCCTAGGCGACCCTAGTGGACGAGTTAGGTTTACATAGAGGTCTACCCACAAAACCTATACAAAAACTTCTAAAGCCATCAATCTTCCTCCTCCGAAGAAGACGATACAGCATCCAAATAGTCCGGGTTATCCTCCGAGATTCTTTATGCCAAGAAGTGATAGATTGCATCGAAAGCGAATGCTTCCCCTTTTCCTCCAAGTAGCGCGCTTTCACGACTTCGTGCTACAAAAACACAAAAACAAACTTACATTTGTTAGTGGTGTTTCATTGGAAGATAAAACAACATGGGTTAGTAAAACAAACCACAAATACTCACAAATTGTACAATGGACAAGGTGAAGGGGCGAGTGTTAAAAATTTGAGGTTGGAGAGCTAAAAAAGCAAGTATCGCATTTTCGATGACTTGGTGCCTAGCGTGCACTTGTTGAACACTTCTTGCGTTAGGATTCCAAAACTCTTGGATAAATTTGTTGTGTACCCTAGCCCAAAAGGTTGTGGAATCCACCTTTTTGGAGGATTGACGTCTACGTCGATTTTCCGCATACCATGCTTTGGTGATTGCCAAATCTTCCGCGGAGTCGAATGATGCCATTTCTTGTATGTATATGTATGGAATGAGTAGTTGTGGAGTATATGGAGTGAGGGGGAATAAAATGATCAATTTTTGGGCAAATGGGTCCAAGGGTGAGGTCTCTATTTATAGAGAAAGTCCCTAACGACTATTTTTTTTTTGAAAAACGTGAAATAATTTGAAATAATCGGTCTTTTAGAAGGACTGTAAAACCCGATTGTGTTTATATGGCACAAGGAATCGGTCTTTTTTGTGAGCAATGTAAACCGATTAAAGACATTTTAAATTTTGAATTTTCACCGACACCAATCGGTTTATATATATTTCCATATGTGATCCGATTCTAGCTTCGCTAAAAAACATCCAAGAAGAATGGCTTGCACAATCGGTTTATATATTTGCATATGTGATCCGATTCTAGCTTGAAAAACATACACGAAAAATAGCTTGCACAATCGGTTTATGTTGACATATCGAGTTGACCGATTGTGGGCATGTCAGGCAAGAATTATTGAGCAACAACACATAATTATAATTAAAACTTCAAGTGCATTAAGTTCAACACAAAGATCATCCAAAATAAAAAATTTAAAATAGTGTTAAGAACTTAAAGCAACCACAAGTTGGATAATCTTAAACTTTTAATATCTAAAACTTAAAAACTTAAAGAGCAGGAGCATCAACAGCAGCAGCAGCAACACCAGCGGGAGCATTTGCAGCACCACCATCAGCAGGAACACCAGCACCAGCATCAGCATCATCAGGAGCAGCAGCTTGTACTTGAACCATTTGTTCCCACATACCTTCCATTTCTGCATGGACCTCCCTCTCAGCTCTAATGATGTTTCTCCTCATCCTAGCGAACATGGTGACCTCATAAAGCTCCTCCAGTACAAGCTTGTCAATCAATGCGAGGGCTTGTTCAAGATTGGTCTCACGCCCATAAGCAAACTTGTAGAGGCTTCTTTCTGTCACTCGTTGTGGTTTCCTAAGAATGTCCTCCAATATGAGCTCTCGAGAGTAAAACGCTAGGTGTGAGAAGTCCATATTTATATAAAACAAAATCAAAACAAAAATAAAAATAGGTTAAGAATCGGTACATAATTAAACATATGTAATCCGATTCTTACTTCAATAACATACATGAGTGTCAAACATTTGCAATCGGTTTATGTGGTACATAAATAAAATCCAATTATGAAAAGGAATTTGAAGAGTCAAACCTAATCGGTAAATTATCAGGCACATAAAACCCGATTACGGGATCGCATAATTAAAATAAAAAATTACCCAGAATCGGATTATTCTAAAGAACTTATAAACCGATTCTGGTGATGGTTTCGTTTCTAACCTAAAATCGGTCAATGTTAATCATCATATAAACCGACTACTGTGCATGCTCTTCATGGCGGAAACCAAAACACATAATCGGTTGATGTTAATCATCATATAAACCGATTCTGGGTTAATCAGAGATTTTTAAACATGTAAATCAATGAAGGAATGCAAATCATAGAATGGGTTGATGGAGATTTACCTTTTTCTTGGTTGGATCGAAGATCGTCGGGGAAGAGAATGAATTTTTTTTTTATTAGGGTTTTGAGAATTTGGAAAGTTTATGATGAAAATAAAAAGTTTTTTTAGGTTTAGGATTTTTTGTTTTTGGATTTACTGGAAATGGTAAGGATTAGTATTTATATGAGATTGTTTTAGGAATTAATGTGGGGGTAAATTAGTATTTTTTAGAAGTTTGGGTGCCTATAGTAATTTGGTGGTGGAAAATTTCATAGGCCCCAATTAAGTGGTATAGGCCCCAATTTAGCCAGTTGATAGGGGTCATAAACACCTAGATTTATTATCTATTGATTATGCTTTCTTTGCTATTTTTCGTGTGAATTATGTATTTTATGTTTGTTTTGATCTTTTAGGCGTTTTGGAGTCGTACGGAGGAAAAGAAGAACAAATTACACAATTTGAACAAGAAGGGCGTAATTGTCATTTCTGGGCAAACACTATCTGGAGACCAGCCAAGGTTAAGGGGCTACTATTGGGTGGTCACATCCAAGCTCAGTGGGTGCAAATAGTTGTCCCACTTTTATAACCCTAAAATGAGTTTCTCCCATTCGTTCGTTCCTACATCTGATAATTGAGGAAAAAAAGGAGAATGAAGAGCAGCAGCGACAACAGATTAAAATCGAGATCGGAATGATATTCATAATAGAAGAGCTTCAGGAGGAATTGAAGCTGGAGATTGATGCAGACATGAACTATTGGTCGAAAGCCAAGAACAAAGAAGAAATTGATGAGGGTTAAGATCGAGAATGGATTGCTGTGAAGATCTCAGAGAATGATTGATTGAAGAATTCAAGCTAATGGGTCTGCGGATGATTAGGGTTTCGATTTGTATTTGCAGCTAATGGGTCTTATGGTGGTTAATCGATTGTTGCTGTGAATGAAGCAAACGGAAAATCAAGACAGGGAAGAAGAAGTTGTTGCTGAGGAGAGAATCAGATCGAATTGAGGGTTTTCAATCGAGAAGAGGAGATAACAAGATGATTTTGGTGTTAACAGCAAGGAATTGGAGGTGGGTTTGTGCCAAATTTGATAGTGAAGCAGAAATATGTGTTGATTTCCTCAGGAAAGGGAAGATGAACAATTAGGGTTTCAGTTGAGAAGAAACTAGGTTCAGCAAATGGGGATCTGTAATGGATGAAGTCTGAACTGGAGATGAGAATTGATTCTTGAGAAGTGGTGGCTGAGCTAGATTGAGTCTGAGATGCAATGGATGCAGCTGAGATGTTCCTGCAACAATTGATTGTGAGCTGAAATTGCAGGGAAGAGTATGAGGCAACTGAAGCTGAGATGAAACTGGGAGCTATAGAAGATGCAATCAAGCCATGGTGTTGGTTGTGGTTAGTTGTTGCAGGAATGGAATGAGTAGATGTATGTTAGGAATGCAGGGACTTGAATGGCCTGGAACTGAGCAGAAACAGGGGAGACTCTGCCAGAATCGGAGTACGACGAGTTGACTCAACGATCCAGCTCATATGACTCAGTGATCCAAAGATGACGGCGCCGTTATGAAGACCGTCAAAGATAACAGAGACTTGAGAAGACCGTCAGTTTGACTCAGCTTTCCGGCGGCGGTTCTCACTGGGAGCTATAGAAGATGCAGTCAAGCCATGGTGTTGGTTGTGGTTAGTTGTTGCAGGAATGGAATGAGTAGATGTATGTTAGGAATGCAGGGATTTGAATGGCCTGGAATTGGCCGGGAACTGAGCAGAAACAGGGGAGACTCTGCCGGAATTGGAGTACGGCGAGTTGACTCAACGATCCATCTCATATGACTCAGTGATCCAAATATGACGGCGCCGTTATGAAGACCGTCAAAGATAACAGAGACTTGAGAAGACCGTCAGTTTGACTCAGCTTACCGGTGGCGGTTCTCAGGTGACCGGTGGTGCGAATTCCGTCCAGATCCCGGCGCTTACGTCAGCAATTCCGGTGATGACGTCATCAACTCCGGCGACCAGTTTGGACCCAAAATTCCAGAGACATATTTCTCATACATGGGCCTAGTGGACCACTTGGAGATGGATTTTGAGAAGACCTAATATTGGAAAGAGTATCCTTTTGGATTGGGAGAAGCATATAAATAGAAAAGTCTTTCTCTAAACCTAGGGATCTCCATATCTTATTATCATCTTCTACTACTTTTGCCTAGGGTTTACAACATGATAGGTTTTCTCTTCCTTCTTGTTATGAACTCCATTAACATGAGCTAGTTTTTATTATTCGTTAAGGAATAAGTTGAATTTCCAAACATGGATTTTGTTCAATAAATTAGTTTTGTCTCACAATTATCGATTATGATTCACTAGAAATATCGCATGTATGATTGATTGTTAGTTTCTTCAAGTTGCAAATTGGTAGAACTCGTAATCATATCTATTGCTAGTTTAGGGTTTATTATACGTAAACGTGATACACTTTGAATACAAGTAGCGTAATTGTGATTGTTGCTTGTAGTGATACATCCTAATAGTCACATGTGAGTCATAACCTTTGTTAAATCGGATTAGTGCTTTTACACGTTCGATTGCTTTGATTGGCCTGATTTCATAGAACTTAGTGCATCTAGGGAATTAAACTTGATAGTGCTTTTACACGTTAGGTTGTTCTCTTAGGTAGAATTCATATTCGCATCTTTTAATGTGTTTGTTGATGATAAGAGGAAATTAGCGGGATATTCTTGCGATCAAGGTATCCTAGGGCCTTTGATAAAAATTGAGATTAAATATCAATTCTAGTTATTGTTGAAAAACATGTTTGTGGATGAAAACGGATCCTTAATCAATTTCTTTACATCTTGATTTGCGTGTTTGCTTCGCTTTATTTGTTTTGTTTGCTTTTATTTTACTTTTAGATTATAAAAATCAGAAAATCCCCCCCTTGTTTATATAGGAAACCGAAACAACTTGACAACCTAGATCCTCTCTGTGGGAACGATCCTTTCTTACCCTTGTTATATTTTATATTTTGAGTAGTGAGAAAGTAATTTATTTTTGACGCATACGACATCGATCACCAGGCAAAAAAAGTTCTCTCTCAAATTTTTTCCCTCCTTACTCTCACCTCACCCACCCAAATACAAATAAAAATACACACTAATCATTTAACAAATACTTATAACTTTCCTAATTATAATTAAACACTAAACCTGATTAATAAGGGGTAGATTAGGAATTAGTTAAAATACATAGATAAGGGATGACCCTGATTTTTAATATTTAAATCCAATTTTTATCCTTTTCGTCTATCCTTCAATTAATATAAGTATCCCCAATTGCGCGTTCAAAATAAAACCCTGAAATGTTCCGAGCTTTTTATACCGAGGGCATATTAAGCACAGAAGGGCATATTAAGCACAGAATTTTACTGCACCAAAATTCTTCCCAGCTAGTTAGTGTGGTCTCTAACTGGGGAAGGTTGTTAAGTGGTGTCTAGATAGTCACCATGGACAGTGAACCAGTAAGTACCGTCGTGGTTCAAAGCAGATTGCGTTTAATTTAATTAAATTCGTTCGCCAAAAGGAATAAATATGCAGTCAAGTAGTTAAAAATCCAAATCCTACTTGTTCTAAAACAAGCCATCTAGTAATGGTTTATTCCACTTGAGAAACAACTCTTTCTTCTTCTTCAATTCCTCAGTCCTCACAGCCAAGTCCTCAGACGTCCGTATTCACTTCAAATACAGATAATTATTTTTTTTTGATCGGTCTAAGAGAAAATTCATTAAAAAGAAAAGGTACTTAAGAGGGGTACCTCAACCCAATAAATACAAATCGAAACAAAAAAGGATGGATTACTGAAGAAGAATTCGGCAATCCAAAAAAACAAACAACGAGCTCAAGAAGGCCGAAATAAAGAGTCCCATAAAGCTACTACCATATTCGCCGTTATACCTAACATTCTTGTGTTTGAATCGGCCCAAAAGAACGCTTGTAGTTTAACGTTTCTAATGAGACTAACCAATTTTTTTTTTCTTGTTTTCAAAGACTCTTGCATTTCGCTCTCTCCATATGCACCACCATATTGCGACCGGGATGTTATTCCATATTCGATTAAGCTTTTCGTCTCCCCAATTAAATTTCCAAGACTTCACATTTATAATGACATTTGAATTATAAGTCCAATGAAAGCGGCATCCTTCAACAAAGTAATCCCAAATTCTCCGGGTCCTCCAACATTCACAGAACAAATGAGAGCTAGTTTCATCATTTTCTTCACAAAAACAACATAGACTAGAAACCTCCATACCCCTTCTTAAGAGCTTATCCGCCGTCATTATTCTATCATGAGAAAGAAGCCAAAGAAAAAAATTGAGTTTGCAAGGATAATCACGACTCCACACAACATCGATTGGAAAGTTTGGCTCATCTTGATCTTCTTCATTCCTAATACCATCCTTAACCGTATATTGACCATGCTCATTTCCTACCCAAATCCGGCTATCCAAAACACCTTCTTGGATAGATATGGAAGAAAGAATATTTGATATGCTTGAAACTTCACTTGAAATATTTTGAGAGTATCTTTGTCTAGACATAAATCCCCACCTTATACCATCTTCATCGACTTCATACATACTAGCCACCACAAACTCCTTAGTCCTTGAAGCTTGGTATGCCAATGGAAACATATCACATAATCTTCCTTCACCAATCCAAGCATCTTCCCAAAATCTAGCTTCCTTGCCCGCGCCAATCTTGAATCTAATACTTTTGTTGAAATCTTCCTTCAAATACAGATAATTAAAGATTATTGAGTTAACAACTGCATGATTTTACTGTATTCTAAAACCTAAACCTTAATTTACATTTTTTTTAACAAGAACTGGGTTGGTCAGTCAGATGACACAGTTGCTGTTGTCCGGCAGGTTCATATATAAGAACTGCAGCACCGGCATTATATGGTCCGAAAGCGCCATGGAGAGCGACAAAAGCCCATCATAGAGATCACGACTGACACACCCAACCTTGTGAGATTTTAAGGGCAGCAGCATTTTGGATCCAAAAACTTTAATATTTCTTTTCTTCTTTTTCCACTGAATGCACATCTGCTTGGGCTGTCAATATGTATATGGAAGCTGCCAATTTCAAGCATTAAAACCAGCTGAATTGTATTCGCAAGCCGAGCAACCCCACACCCTATTTTTAAACATCTGCTTGGCAACTGGAACCAACGATCATCATTGCGAGATGAGTAACGAAGTTAGGAAGTAAGTCGTTGAGGTGATTTTGATGTTGTCCCCTTACAACAGCTTACTGAACCTGACTACACATAGACTATATACACACACACACGTAAGTAGTTCCTATTCATATACTTCTGAGATTTTCCTCTGAATCGTAAAAAAGAAGGAAACAACGTACTGTTGTACTAAATTTCAAGTGATATAAAAGTGTCACGAACTACTACAAATCTATGCCATGAATATTGAGGCTTATGCAAGGATCTTGGAGAAATCTGTGACTGTAGAGATTCGAACTCTTAACCGCCCCAGAAAGGGAATCCTCTGGCTTTGGCTGTTGGTTTAGTCCCACACAATGCTCATATTACGAAGAGATATTCCTTCAAATAGGCTGAGCTTCCCTATAAGCTCGTCCCTACGGGGACATCCGATAAAATTGGAACCATACACAGAAGATTAGCATGGCCCATAACACGCACAAATCGAGAAATGGTCCAAATTCTTTTTGGTTTTTTTTTTCCTACACATGAGAAAAAAGACTATGTAAAGGGAAGTATTTTGTAACCATGCATAAAAACTAGTTTCAATGAGCTGTTACAGTTTTCCACGAGTGTAGCAATGCTTTTGTATAAGCTTCCTTTGGTCGTACTCGTCTTCAAGTTTCTAGTGATTTTTCTCTTTTTCCTTCTTCCGACAGCAGTAACGGAGTTTAGTGAAACCAAGCTTTCAAAATAACTCACTGCTCCATCTTCAACATCTAAACCAGGAATACTTTGTTTTCTAGCAGTTTCAAACTTTGGGTCATATAAAACAAAACTATCCAGCTGTCTGAAAAGAATTTGACCATTACTACAAGAACCCATAAGCTCACCAGAGCTCCATAATCTTGCATTATCCATACTTCAAAAAACTCTTTAAATCTTGCAGTAGACAGAGACACCCTTCCAACACTCCCATGTCCATATAATACTGAGTTTTTGGCGGTGCCACTGGTAGTTGCAGCTCTTCAAATCTCTCTTCTCCAATATTCACTAAGTGTATCCTTGTCGCATCTGCCTTCCGTAACCAATGAAGAGCTCCACTGAAGAACACCCCAGCCTCCGAAAAATGATTCAACTCGTTGTTGTCTAACCAAAATCTGTTCCATGAGCCTGATTTCGAAGAGTATACATGGATTAACCGATCATATGTATTAACACATGCAAATATATAATACTATCAACACATATTAAGTACATGCAATGAAGAATATGGAAACAAGATTCGTACATGCAAAGAATAATATGTGATTGAATGCATGCAATGAAGAATATGGAAACAAGATTAGTACATGCAAAGAATAATATGTGATTGAATACATGCAATGAAGAATATGGAAACAAGATTAGTACATGCGGAGAATAATATTGATGTAATTAGTTTTAGTTTTTTTGATTAATTTATAGGAATAGATTTAATTCTTTTGATGTAATTAAAGTATGAGGATCCTCACTCATTCAATGTATTTGTACAAGTAGTATATATACAAAATAGTGAAATCAATCTCATTACAGTTGTATGAGATTTAAAACCAAAACCAATATTTCTACATGGTAATCTAGAGCTAGGTTAGATAATATTTTTTTTTTCTCAATTCTCTGCAACTGCATCAACAATGGTTGTTGAGGATGAAACTCTACCTCCTCCACCTCCCAACAATAATCCTCCACCTAATAGGGAATCAGGTCTATCCCCATCAAGCCCCTATTACGTTCATCCGGCTGACAATCCTACCACTGTCATCTTCACCCCTCTTCTCACCAGTGACAACTATTGCATATGGGAAAGAGGAATCAAAAAGGCCCTAAGTGCTAACGCCAAACTCGGTTATATTGATGGATCCATTGTGAAAACCACTGATCCAATTGATCTTTCCCATTAGACTCGAGCAGATGACTTAGTTGGTAGCTGGGTTGCCAACTCAGTTGACCCAGAAATACGTGGGAGTGTTCAATCATTCCCATATGCAAGAGATCAATGGTTAGAGATCAATAAACGATTCTCTCATACCAATGCTCCTAAGCTTTTTGCTCTCAAACAATCAATATCTTCATTGAAACAAGAAAATCTAAATGTAGCAATGTATTTCACTCGAATCAAGTCTCTTTGGGATGAACTGGATTCATTCAGGCCTCTCGTCCCTTGCATTTGTGGAGCAGGCAAGGATTTTGTAGATCACCACAATCAAGATCGTTCAATGGAATTCCTTCAGGGTCTTCATGACTGCTTTTCTGCTCTCCGCAGTCAATGCCTATTAATGGAGCCAATGCCATCTGCAGCAAAGCTATACAATCTTGTAAGGCAGGAGGAATCACAACAAGGTATAAACTCATCCTCCACTACTCATGTTGAATCTGCAACACTCAGTGTCTCTCGTAGTGACTCTTATTCAGCTAGACCAAATCCAAGGTCTTATTCCAATCCCGGGACTACATCCAATGCTGGGAATGGTACCAACAAGAGACAAAGACCTTTTTGCGACCACTGCAACAAACATGGTCATACTCGGCTTACCTGCTGGAAGCTCAATGGCTACCCAAAAGATCCATCGAGATCCAGAGATATTTCAACTCCGGCATATGCTGCTGCTGCTGCTGTTCCTAATACACAGGATGCTCCTGGTATAACTGCAACTCAATATGCCAGACTTATGTCTTTATTGGAACCAGACAATGGAGACATTATTGTCACTCCATTTGCCAATTTTTCAGGTATTTCTCTAACTTGTTCTTCTAATGTTTGGATTATAGACAGTGGCGCAACTCATCACATTTTCTCCACTCTCTCTTATTTTTCTTCTTACACATTGGTTATGAACCAAATCACGGTTCAATTACCAGATGGTTCGAATATATCTGTCACTCATATTGGGACTGTGAACTTATCTCCCAATATTCAGCTACTCAATGTTTTTCACATTCCAAGTTTTAAATTTAACTTGATCTCTGTAAGTCAGCTTACAAGCACAGAAAACTGCTATATCAATTTCTCACATGAGTCTTGCATCTTTCAAGACCGTCTCACGAACAAGGAGATTGGATGGAGTAGGCGCATCGCTGGCCTCTATCATTTCAGTTTCCAACCATCAATTTCATCTTTAGCTGCTAATAAACTGGTGGATATATGGCACTGTCGTCTCGGTCATCCACATATGGATTGTTTTAGTTTTTTAGCTCGTAATTTTGCTTATGTTCGTTCTTCATTTAAACACTTATGTGATGTATGCCCACGGTCAAAACAATCTCGTCTCAAGTTTAATAAAAGTGTTTCTTTATCGAAGCATCCATTTCAATTAATTCATGCTGACATATGGGGTCCTTTTTCTACCGCCTCTTTAACTGGTGCAAAATATTTTCTTACAATAGTAGATGATTACTCTAGATGTACATGGGTATTTTTGATGAAAGTAAAGTCTGAAACTTTGAAGTTTCTCAAATATTTCTTTGCCTTTGTTATAAAACAATTTGGGCATCACATTACCAGCATCTCCTCTGGTATCAATTCATTAATTATTCCTCAACTGCAGACTTTCAGGTCTGATAATGGGTCTGAGTTCAAATCAAATGAACTTAATTCTTGGTTTCATCAAAATGGAATTCTCCATCAAAACAGTTGTGTATATACGCCACAACAAAATGGTATTGTTGAACGCAAGCATCGTCACTTGCTCAACGTTGCAAGGTCTTTACGCTTTCAAGCCAATTTACTCATCCAATTTTGGGGAGACTGTGTTTTAGCTGCAACATATTTGATTAACAAATTACCAACACCGGTATTATCTCATAAATCTCCACATGAGTTACTTCTCAATTCACCACCAGATTATTCACATCTCCGAGTGTTTGGTTGCCTTTGTTTTAACAGAAATATACGTATTTGTAACAAATTCGATCAACGTGCTAAGCCTGGAATTTTCATCGGATATCTGCATGGCCAAAAGGGTTACAAAATTTTTGATCTGTCATCAAAATATGTGTATGTATCACGCGATGTAGTGTGTCATGAACATACATTTTCTTTTAAAGATATTTCTTCATCACCATCAGTTCCTAGTTCCTGTTGAGCCTTCACCGCCTGATTATTCTTATTACAACTCCATATTTCAGTCCCAATCATGTGGTGATATTCTAAGTCCTGAGAATTCTATCCCATGCTCTCAGTCTCAGTCGCATTCTGAGCATTCAGATCCTGTCGTACCTTCTCATGATTCCGCTGCACAACCAACTATTGCTACACGCAATTCCATGAGTCGCTCGTCTTCTGTACATCCTGCAGAATCAATTTCTGCCGATATTACTACTGTTCCGGTAGTTCCGTCACCTGTCGTATTTCCAGGCCAATCAGAGACATCTCCACGTAATCAGGTGCCTATCTCTACAGAGATTCCATCATCAACAATACCTTCACATCCATCTCGTTCTCGTAATCCACCACCCTATTTAAAGGATTACCATTATTTTTCTACTACGGATGCGTCTTCATCACTGTATCCAATGAAAAATTATTTGTCCTTCGACAAATTCAGTCTTTCATACAAAGCTTTTTTAGCTTCAGTTATTCTCAATGATGAACCGAGATCATTCTCTCAGGCAAATAAATGTCCCAAATGGCGTGCAGTCATGGCCAAGGAAATCATTGCTTTGGAAGCCAACAATACTTGGATATTAGTAGATTTACTACCTGGTAAAACAACCATTGGCTGAAAATGGGTTTTTAAAATCAAGTTCAATGCTGACGGTACAGTTGAACGTTACAAGTCTCGACTGGTAGCCAAAGGCTACACACAACAAGAGGGTATAAACTACTATGATACCTTTGCACCAGTAGCTAAGTTGGTTACTGTTCGTGTCTTATTATCTATTGCATCTATTAAGGGATGGTCTCTTTATCAAGTTGATGTCAACAATGCATTTCTTCAAGGTGATTTGGATGAAGAAATTTACATGAAGATGCCACCACGTATGGCACGTCCAGGTGAGTCCAAAGTTTTTAAACTTAAAAAGTCTCTCTATGGTTTAAAACAAGCCTCTCGCCAATGGTTTGCGAAGCTTTCTTCAGTTTTGTTATCTGAAGGTTTTACTAAATCCTTATGTGATAATTCTCTTTTCACATATCATCGTGGTACAACCTCTATATTTGTTCTTATCTATGTTGATGATATTATCATCACTGGTACAGATAATAACTTCATTAATTCTCTCAAATTGCGTCTCGCTTCTCATTTTTCAATCAAGGATCTTGGTTGTTTGAAGTATTTTTTGGGCATTGAAGTTTCTCGCTCATCAAAGGGTATATTTCTATGTCAAAGAAAATATATCCTTGATATCCTTAAGGATTCCGGCCTCACAGGGGATCGTACATCAACTTTTCCAATGGATACAAAACTCAAGTTGCTTCCTACAGATGGTACGGAATTGACTGATCCAAGCTGCTTTCGTCGTTTAATAGGTCGTTTGTTATATCTTACGGTAACCAGATATCACATACTCAGTTAATTATCTGAGTCAATTTTTGCAACATCCAAGATCAGCTCATATGGATGATGCTCATCGTATTCTAAGATATCTCAAGGGAACCATTTGACATGGCATATTCTTGTCCTCATCCAGTTCTCCTTCTATTCATGGTTACACAGACTCTGATTGGGCAGGCTGCCCAATTACTCGTCGCTCCACCACTGGATATTTTGTTACATTAGGTAATAGTCCAATTTCTTGGAAATAAAAAAAAAAACTACTGTGGCTCGTTCATCAGCTGAAGCTGAATATCGTGCTTTAGCAAATCTAACTGCTGAGCTTCAATGGTTAGTTTATCTCTTCAAAAGACATGCACATTTCTTGTCCTCTTCCTATCACTGTTTCTTGTGATAGTCAAGCAGCAATTCATATTGCTCAAAATCCGGTATTTCACGAGCGTACTAAACACATCGAGATTGATTGTTATTTTTTTCGTGAAAAGTTAATAAGTGGATTGATTCTACCAAAACATCTTCCGTCGTCTGATCAACTGGCTGATGTTTTTACTAAGCCTTTGGGAGCTTCGCAATTTGGTCGTCTAGTTGGCAAGTTGGGCGTTCGTTCAGGCTCTACCGCTCCAACTTGAGGGGGGTATTAACACATGCAAATATATAATAATATCAACACATATTAAGTACATGCAATGAAGAATATGGAAACAAGATTCGTACACGCAAAGAATAATATGTGATTGAATGCATGCAATGAAGAATACGGAAACAAGATTAGTACATGCAAAGAATAATATGTGATTGAATACATGCAATGAAGAATATGGAAACAAGATTAGTACACGCAAAGAATAATATTGATGTAATTAGTTTTAGTTTCTTTGATTAATTTATAAAAATAGATTTAATTCTTTTGATGTAATTATAGTGTGAGGATCCTCACTCATTCAATGTATTTGTACAAGTAGTATATATACAAAATAGTGAAATCAATATCATTACAGTTGTATGAGATTTAAAACCAAAACCAATATTCCTACAATATGTAAGGATGGATACCAACTTGTAATCAACGGTCATACTATCATAGTCATACCCAAAGCCATACAAAGCACTGTAATCAAAGTTATTATTCTTATCTGAATCTGCTCTGAATAATTTCTTGTATTCCTCCGTGGCTGGGTTCCACACAAAATAGCATTTTAGCCGATAACTCCAGAAACAAACCAAGCCGTTACACGAGCCTAACAGTTTAATCTTACATTTCGAAGATTTGTGAGGGAAATCCATCTCAACAACAACAGCGTTAGAGGATGATGATAGAGAATCGTAACTTATCGAGCTAAAACTAATCCCATTATATGGCTTTCAATCATTAGCTTGTATCTTTGCATAGAAAGGTTCTGATGTATTAAATCAAAATCAAGATTTGAAATGAGTTTAAACCAAGACTTACATACACACTTGCACGCAAAGGTGGATTTTACTGGTACCCTCTTTAGAATTTCGAGGAATAGTTCTTTCGGGAGGCTTGACATATTGTTCGATCTCCCCTTCCTTCTTATTCAACTCTGGTTTTCTGGTCGAGGCTATAGAAAATATTTTAGGGTTCACGGTTGGAATGTGAGTAGAAGTAAAACGGCTTTCATTGATTTCCACATATCTCCTTTAAATATCCCCATTATCCCACTGCAACTATAGATCTTACTAAGTCGGACTCGGCCACTTTGAGCCGCACCAGGCATAGGATTGTGATTGTCGGTGCTTAAATGAAATATTGGTATGAGGCTCGTTGTCTTGTCCAATGTAGTTATTTAGTCTTGCTTATGGAGTGGCATTTTTGTTACGACAGGGGTTTATTTACAGTCATAGATCAAGCTGACTCTTGCAGTGAGCTTACTTCACCGTACTCGTGAATTGTAGACCCTATGTCACTACAGAAGCTGTACTCGTGATTCCCCATGCGGACTTACATCCACAGGCCTCTTTTCAGACTGAGTCAGCTCCACCTAAGAATCCATATTTACCTCGTATATCGTTTTTTTAGTACTATTGGTCGCTCTTACAGATTGCTTTCCATAAAATTGAACTCGGACATCACTCAAAACACAAACCCAATTAAGATTGTACCAACGTTTCGAAATGTTAGCAATTTACATTATATAGAAACTAGATAAGAACACCAAAACTGGCCTTTTCTAAGGTTTTAGTTTCATTGATGCTTTTGGTATTGCTGTTAGTAGCGAAGCGGTCGTAAGCAAAATCTAGGCCAACTGTGGTTACTACACCTAAATTGACTAATTAACAACCTCATTTGATTTAAAAGTGTGGAGACTAATCTAGATGTCTAGATGTTGACAAGACAAACAGACAGATTTGATGAGCACGATGTGGAGACTAATTAATAACTCAAACCCAACGTCGACACACAGTCTCGAGGTATTTATAGCCCCTTATGGCTCAGCTAGACAGAAATGTATGGTTTAAATACCACCTGCCACCATTTAACAAACGAGCAATGATATGACGAGCACGATGTGGATAGGGTTCCCATAGTTTTCAGATCTTCTGAAGAAAACGTGCAAATATGAGCTCACTTTTTTGAAAATCACAGTGCTGCTTCTACCTTAACCTGTATCAATTTGAAAATCACAGAGCTGCTTCTAAAAATGCTCTATTTTCAAATTCCCTTTTAAAAGTTCTTTTAGTATTTGAAAGTGTTTTGGCTATTTTGAACGATACTTCATGATGAACCTGCAGTTGAATTAACACAAATTGGTGCTGAACCTAATAAGAATTACATTTGAAATTGACGAGTGATAACTGGTGGTGGCAATGAAACTTCATCACAAAAATAAAGAAGAGAAGAAAATTGTCACTAAGAACAAGCTGTAAAGGGACATATTTAAAGGGAAATTTCCAAAAAGAAGAAAGAAAAATCTTTACCAGAAACTACACTGCCGCTGTTGCTGTGGGTAATTACTGGCAGAGCTTCTCTACAGCAGCAACAATCTGGGCTGGCTGGACAATAGTGAATTCCTCCAATGTCCCAGCATATGGAGTTGGAACATCCTGTGAAGACAAACAGATAACAGGGGCGTCCAAATAATCATGGAAATTCTCATTAATTGCTGCTGTCAAACTGGCACCAATTCCACCAGTTCTCATGCACTCTTCAACAATCAGAACACGGTGAGTCTTCTTAATTGAGTTTCCCATAGTGTGAAGATCAAATGGCTTCAATGACCTAATATCAATTACTTCGGGATCATAACCCTTGTTAACCAAGGTCTTCGCCGCTTGCATCACGTGGTACCTCATGCGAGAGTATGTGAGAATTGTAATGTGTTCTCCAGGCCTCACCATCTCAGCCTCCTCTAGTGAACAAATGTATTCCTCATCTGGGATCCTCTCCTTGAGATTGTACAAGAGAACATGCTCAAAGAGAATCACAGGATTCTCACTTCGGATAGCAGCCTTCATTAATCCCTTGGCATTGTAAGGAGTTGAGCAAGCAACCATTTGAATTCCAGGAATCGACTGGAAATATGATTCAAGACGTTGTGAGTGTTCTGCTCCAAGCTGGCGTCCTACACCTCCAGGCCCACGGATGACTACTGGAATTTTGAATTGGCCACCTGAGGTGTAATGTAGCATTCCACAGTTGTTGGAAATTTGGTTGAAAGCCAGAAGAAGAAAACCCATGTTCATTCCTTCAATAACTGGCCTTAGGCCAGTCATGGCAGCCCCAATAGCCATTCCTGTGAAAGAGTTCTCTGCGATTGGAGTGTCAAGAACCCTAAGATCTCCAAACTTTGTGGCTAGGCCCTTGGTCACCTTGTAAGAGCCTCCATAGTGACCAACATCTTCCCCCACAACACATACAGATGGATCTCTGTCCATCTCTTCTTCCAGTCCTTCTCGGAGGGCTTCAAAAAGTAATAGCTCATGCCTAATGTTGATAAACAAGTAATGAGTTTGATTAACCTTAGCCAAAGTTACAGTAGGAAAGCTCCGGACAACATATAGAAACTCTGGATGGGATCAAAAGGCAAAGGTCAAAGTATATGACCAACATACACTTTTAAGTGCATACATCTTCTAAGAAAATTATTAAATAAATTGATCAACAAGTAAAAAAGATAAGATGCTATCATGGTGCTTACAAGCAGATATCAGAAACAAGGTTAAGTGGTCAATTGGATTTTTTTGATTATACTATTAAAGTGTCTCATGTTAATAGAAGTATCATTTCTTGTGCTGACATATTAGCCATATATGCTAGAAAGACCAAGGTCCAAATGTATAAGAGCTAATTATCAATCTATAGCAAACAGCAAATTATGAAATGCTTTAGAACTACTGATGTAAATATTATTTCTTGAGGTACTACGTTCTCCACTTCATTATAAAAAAAGAAAAGAAGTGGTCAATTGAACCATGTGAACATGTGGTATTATCTGATTTGGAGGTATAATGTTAAGAAAGCAAAATGAATAGATGTTTAGTTGCATAACATTGGGATTACGAGCAGATTTAGAAGCAACGATTAAGTGGTTAACTGAACCATATGATATCGGCTAATTTTTCTGTAAGGTGGGACTCGTAGTTGCAAGAAAGTGTCAGGAGAATGGAAAGGACAGGCTTTACTCGTTGCTCAGTTTCCATACTAGGTAACGACAACTAACAAAACTCTCTGAACATGCTAGGTTTGACCAAAAAAGTTGTTTATGCTAGAAGCATCCACTGCATATTTTCAAACCAGTCGATAGCATATACTTCAGGATTAGATATTGTTTTGGACTTGGGACATTTTCAAACCCCATATATAAATTCAAACTACTTGACTCAAGAAATAAAGAAACATCCGCAAAGAAAAACAAAAATGGATAAAAAACTAGCATTCAAATAAGAGACATGTACAGCTAATATTAAATCAACAGAAGCAGAGGTAAATCAAGAGCCAATCAATGTACACTACCATGACTGTACAACACGAGTTATCATCTCACATCAATGTCCCAAATCCCTAATTCATCCAAGACTCGTAACAGAAGTAAATGTGCAATTCAGATGATATATAATGTAGCAATCAGAAATACTTTAAACAAAGTGCGACGTCAACATGGCTTGAGACTTAAGGAAGTACACTTATCCACTTAGGTTATTCGATCTAAGTTGTAGCTACACTTGTCATTCCATCAACATACATTTGAGTAACTTGATAAATAGGTTTGGATTGCAGAATTTCAAACAAAATCAAAACTATCAATAAATGAAAGGCTTACCCGGGTTTAGATGTGGTTGATGCAGTGGAACCTTGATTCTTAGTCTACAAAGGAAAAAACAAAACCAAATTCAAAATCCACAAAACTGAAATTCAAATTCAAATGAGAGAAATTAGATAAGTTGAGATGTGTAACTGCAACTGCATTAGCAACTAATTTTGGTGAAGAACGAGCTTTGTTGTTAGATGATCCCAAAGTTATATCTCTTGAATCAGATCTGATAGCAAAAACCCTTCCTTTCCTTGCTGCAATTCAAACAAAAATCAAATGATAAGTCTGTCTCAGAGATCCCAGAGCCTAATACATAGTTTAGAATGAGGAATAGAACCTGTTTGAATTGGAAGGGATTTGAGAGAAGAAACCTCAAATCTCTTGGAATCCAATGAAGTTGAGGATAAAGCAGCCGCGGCTCCAATTCCTTGTAAAAGTGTTGCCATTTTCTTCTCTAAGAGATAGAGAGAACAGAAATTGAGAATTGGGAAAGAAAAAAAGTAATGCGAGGAAACAAGAGATTCAAAGGACAAATACAGAGTTTATATGGAGATGAGAGAGAGAGAAGGCGGAGAAACTGAGATACGTCCGTTGTGTCTTGTGTTGAGTGTGAAGTTGTTCGAAATCTTGCTTATAAAAAGTTTGGTTTTGGCGATTAAATTGAGAGAGCTATGAATACTGGACTCCACTGGTTAACCAATCAGAGATGCTCCCTCAACAAACAGATGACAGAACATATCTCGTTCCCACCTCCACATCGTTTCCATCGTCACACCATAGGTCCATAGCCCACTAAATGGAAGGGTTTCTCCAAGATTCCCTCATCCATGTCTAAAATCTCTCCCCTCATTACATAACTCCCAATATTAAATCAGTGGTGCAAATTGAAATGTTACGTGCCTTAATAATGAGTGTGCATAAAATCAGGCTCCTTTGTTTTATTTTCCTTCTTGATATATGATGTTATTTTTCTTTTCCTCTCTCTTTTAAACTCTCTGCATCTATCCGACACTGGGAAAAAACTAAACCCTACATGACAGGTCTAAGAGCCACTTGGAGAAACCCTTCCATTTAGTGGGCTATGGTGGGACGATGGAAACATGTGGAGGGAGCATCCCTGATTGGTTAACCAGTGGAGTCCAGTATTGACAGAACATAAAATATTCTCAGACATAAAATCTAACAGAACAGAACCCCAGTCTTAATCAACGAACACAATCCAATCGAGATACACTCTTGAAAATAACAAGGAAACATCTAGCGAACTAAAACTAATTTCTGGTTGGAGTTTTCTTGAACAGTTGACATGCATTCACACCAATTTTAACAGCTAAATCAGACTTGTAATAATAATCAAATAAATAAAACCCACAATTCAAGAAGACAAATATATGGTAAAATGAGGAACAAACAACTATACGATGTGATGATCCTTATTGAATGTTGTTTTTCTTGTTCTTTTTGTACATTTGATTTGGGAGAGAGATGGCAAATCTAATCTAAGGAAAGGATCCCTAATTGTAAATATCAACAATTCTCACTTACATTAGGAGGACCATAATCTCAAATGAATTACGTCGATTTAAAAAACTAAAAGTAATTAATCTCAAATAACTAAAAATATTACCAGTTGAGACACCGCAACTAAGCAAGCCTTGTCAAATGGAAAATCAACGCTGATCTTTGTAACGTAGTCTCTTCTGGTTTATTGAAAGAGAGTGCGGTGAGACTGGAGCAAAATGGTTTTCAGAGCGGCAAGAAATGAAGTAGATCCAAAACACGGCTTTATTGTATTGTAGAGACAAGACAAGAGGCAAGGACGGAGATGACGAAGTTGAAGTTGGTTGGAACCAACTGTTAAAATTGAGACATTGTTTTTGTCGCCCGGCCCTTTTCTCTTGTTATTGGTTGCCTACATCAATTTTGTACGGATAAGCTTCATTTTACACTTCAGTGTAAGCAAAGTGTAACAGCAATTTAGTGCAGTGAAACCATATCAGTTTACTGGGAAACATCTTACTGCCTGAATTAAGTTTGCTCAGATGTGAATCAATTGTGTTAATAATACAACATGAATTACATTTGATAGGGAAACCCTCCCTCGCTCTCTATCAATAACTGCTCTCACACTAGACTAATATCAAAACTTTTGCGAATTACAGCAATTCAGTTTCTTGCGGATGCTACGGTACAGGCGTACAGCTGTAAAATCATTATCCGCCATGGAAATCCAAGTGATCAATTCTTGACACGGACAAAACAAAGAACAACTTCGGCTTGTGCCCGGAGTTCCTCCAAGACCTTGAGCAATTTATCGCTCCCAGCTGGGAAATCTTTCTGTTCATCCCATAGTGCTTTAGTGGAGTTACAATTCAAGTTCCCACAAATCAACAATGATCTGATAAAATATGGTCAAGTGAACTAATCTGCAAAACACCAACATCTCCTCAAGTTGGAGGAGGCATGTTGCAGACATGGGGCCTGTTAGCAATCTGATCAAGCTCAATTTGAAAAATTGCATGCTGCACATTAGTTTACCAAGTTGGTCCACACAGGTCAGTCGCGCAATATACACTTTAAGGTGTAAAAGGAACCACCTCTTCATATATATTTTTTAACAGTAAAAAGCACATACCTTCGGATCATTGCTGTATCTCCATGACCGGTGCATAAGATAAGCATTGAATTTGTAGGTAAGGCAGCATATAGGCTTTGGATCCTAGTATCTATGCGCTTTAAGACGGCCTTCAGTTCGGATGAGATAGGGTATCGAAGACCCTTGGATTTCTTATGACATGTAAGCGAAGCTATCATTTGTGCAACTTTCACATTCACTTTCTCCGTATCGTCTGCTTGTCTCTTGTAAAACGAATTCAACTCCAAAAACTGACTCCAAATAAAGTGTACCTTACCATTCATTACCTACAAACCCAAGTATACTCCAACTAATTAAAATTAAGATAGCATTAGAAAACTGCAAATATCAATTTGAAAGAACAGAACCAACCTCCTTTCTGGCCTTTAAAAGAGCTTCAGTAGCATATCGCTTCACTGCGGAAACATCATCAGTAACGGAGCAGGCTTTGCCACTATCACCCAAGATTGTAAGCAGCTTCTTCCTTGTAAGCGATGGAGCAGCACCGAATTCAGGTCCTAAAGATTAGCATTTGGTAAACAAGGTTAAAAACATGTTGGCTCTAAAGCAACTTATAAGGCACTGCTGTGACTGTAATCTTCTTAATAGTGAATGTGATTTATCGTATGGGCTAGAGTAAAAGAACTAGGCAGGTATTACTGTTCCACAGTAACTGCAGGTCCCTGATATCGAGGAAAGCGGGCATAGGACACTTTTGGGCTATCATAAAGAACATTATATTTCTGTTTATGAAAGAGAAATATTGCTTACCATGTCTAAATTTCAAAAATGCTAGTTCCAGTGCAAGCTCTTGCATCTTCAGCACTGTCATGTCCATTTCCTGAATCCTGGATTACTCTACAAAGAAATCTCCTCGCAAGCACTCGCATAGGACACTTATAATTTCCGCCATGTGGATTTTTGTACAGTACAGCAGTATCGATTATTAATTTATGAATTAATTTGAACGCTAATAGGTCATTTTCTAAAGAATGGCCAACTAGAACCGTCTCTTGATGAACTAATTTAAGAAATTCCGCCTGGAAAACAATGAAGGGAAAAGACATCACGTAAATCATCAGGGGAAGTCGTGAAAATGAATTTATTTATTGAGATACAAGCATTACGTCAGAAACAGAAATGTAATGCGAGTATGTAACTTGGAAGATATATGAAGATGAAGCTGGAATACAACCTGCATATCTTGAAGTGTCGCAGTCACCCCATTTAGCATCTCACATGTGATTCCACTGTATCTGCATTTTCACAAAAGAATAATATACTCTTAGCGAGGCAAGAACTAGTTGTTCTCTTTGTTTGTTTCTTTTCCTACAAAATAATACTCCATGATTTTATCATTTTTGAAAGTGAGGGATCTGTCAATTGTTCAAATGATTTGTGTAATCACATTGGAAGCACATAAATGGGGAATGAAAAAAGGAGACTTATGGCATTGTCTTTAACTGTACATTACTACACTGAATCTTCATGAAGAATCGACCACAAAGATAGTTTCACTTGAGCTATCTACAAGTGATAGCAAGGTGGCACATAGAATAAGCGAAGTTTTCAGAGCAATTAATAATCATAAGTTATTCTAGATCTGTTTCTCAGAATAATTTTTGATTAACTTTAGGGACACTAAAGCACTTAACGTTGAAGCGTGTGCTCTTCATGTTGATATGTTTGTTTCTTTCATTAGATTGATGACACTAAGCCTACAGCAATTTCTGATTAAACAGAAAGTAAATGAACTTACTGCAACTGTCTCCTGTATATTACGATACAGTATTTGTTCAGTGAGTACTTATATGGAACATGTTTCCCTCAGATTTCCCAACTTTTCACAGCTTCTCCAGTTATGTCTGGTTATGGTATTTCTTTTCACTGTTTTAATGTCCCCATGTGGCTTGCTTTCTTTCTTGCAAAATGCTATCTAATTATCTTTTCCCGGTATCAAAATTCATTCACACAAAGCCGGGAAAAATCTAGTTCCCTACCATTTGGATCCTTATAAATCATAACCAAGTTTAACTCTTTAAACATCAAAAATATTTTTTTGGTAACAAGACACTAAATTAATACAGCTAAAACTCAAAGAAAAGAAAGATAATACCTCATATTATAGTCAGTAATTTCATTTGCAGGTTTGACCAGCTTGTCCAACAAAACCTAAGAAAAATGAACATGCCCATCAGGCTTATGTGTATTGAATATAAAATGGCACAAACTAAACATTCAACACGGAATGTGTATAATACTAACCCTACGATACTAGAGTATCTTAAACTGAATAATCTGGATGAAAAACGAAATAAAGGATTCAGCTGAAGTAAGTACCCGTCTTTCAATATCCACGAGAGTTGCCCGAGTAAGCTCAAATCCCATAGCTGTCATACACTGAGTGCAAAAAAAAAAAACACGGAAAAAAATCAAGGGTGAGAATTCTTTTTTGTAGTATAACTTCCTGAATATAAAACTGAGTTTCTGCGACAATTTAATCTAAACAAGAATCACGAGTCGGTTAAATTTTTAATATCATTAAATTTACTTCAGTTTTTGTGTGCAACAAAGTACAGTTAGATTCGTTTACACAATAGAGGAGGTTTTGCCTTTTTACTTGGTGTCCTACCTTCCTGGAATATGCATCTGGACTTTCAGTTTCTCACAAAAGGAAAAATGCATTACAATCTTCTCTACAGGGTTTACCACACTTCAGAGAACTAAAGCATCTGGCCATATATAATCATTAAAGGGGAAAGTTATCCGCCTGAACTTAAATACTAATAGGATGAGTAAAACATGATTACGAAACAACCGAGTAGAAAAAACAACACACTCCACTGTCGCTGAACCTCCAATAATAAATAAATCAAGGCTCTTTCGAGGAAATATCAACCTTAACTGAAAGGGAAAACTGTCCATTCGCCTAGTAATTGCATATTCGTGTCAACAGGGCACCAGGGGTGCAATAAAACGATGGTCAAAAATTGCATCTTTTGCCCCTTGAGATAAGCGAGGGTATCAATCTATACAATGTAAAATAAGAAATGCAAATACAATGTAACTTGAGCCATGTTATGGAATCTGTACTCTTGCCAAGTTTGATATAAATCTAAAATGTAAATTCACTTCCCACAGAATGGCCATATAAGATGAATAGAAGAAGTCAGTAATTCATAGAGGACAGAAGTCCAGCCTAAGCCTACTAAATTCGAGATGCGTCCTTTATTCTACGAAAGTGGATGAAACAAGTGTACAAGATAAAAACCTGGTTCTTCTGCCTGATCAGACTCCTTGATATCCAGAGTACATGGCTCCCGCTTTCTCTTTAACTTGGCTGTTAATAACGCATCTATTGTTTGCATCCCGTCTGATACACAACTAACACAGAACACAAACCCCAAACCACAAAAAGTAAGAACTAGAAATCGAGCATAATAAGCCATGAAAAAAGAAAGAAGCATTTATATGAATCACATGCTCAACAATAATATATATGCTACGATCACAAAGACCCATTACAGACCAACTACGTAGACATAAGTATTTAGAATAACAACCTCAGAGCTAAAACAGGTCTGGGATTCCGACAAATTTCTTTGAGCCCATGAACAACGCCGCATCAAGACCTGGAACATACAGCAGAACCACTTTGGGCATGAGGGGCTTGTTCTGCATTTCATGAAAATACAGGTTTAGTATAAATGAGAAGCAGAGTATTTCCTTAATCGCAAAAAGGCCAGGGAATAACAGACTTGGGTCATTTGGCCTTTAAAAAGGAGTTGTACAGTCCGACAAATGAAGTGCTGGAGTGCAATTCCATAGGGCATAAAATTCAAACCGCGACAACATAATACTTTTAACCCCAAACGTGCAGTTGCAAATTCACACTTCGAAACCCACAACACAACTTGGATAGCAAAACCAAGAAAAATAGTCTAATAAAACAGTCATGAGTCCTAGTTACAGACCCCATATGGCAATAACAAAATGCTACCCCCAAAAGGATTTAAATCAGCAATCACTCCAATGCTTAAGAAATCAAGAGTACTTGGTTGGGAACTCTAGATTACATTGTTTAGATATCCATATTCCATAAACATTCAATTATCGTCGACATGAACATGAAGGCTACTTTCGTGTTAATCTAAGATTAAGCTTTGCAAGTGTTATAAAGGAACCTTATTTACCTTAATAAAGATCCAAGAAGGCATTGTACCTTCAGAAAGTACCCAAGTTACAAGCCCTTGAACATCCTGTTTCAAGGCATGAAGCTCCAAATTAGATGATTTTGAAACCTAAACTACTTCAACAAATGATTTTGGAACCTAAATTAATTCAAAAAAAAAAAAAAAAGATCTGTAAATTGAAAACCTTACTTCAAGATTCAATGTTGAGTTAGCCCCAGTCGTTTTAAATTCCACATCTGCTTTTGCCTAGAAAAATATACTAATATTAAGCTCAAATAGAAATCGAAAGAACAAAAAAAAAAAGAAAGCCTAAAGAGTGAAACAGATAATAACACGGGGTAAGAGACTGGAGAGAAACATACTTCAGGCCCGTAAAAATTATTTAAGAAGGTATTGCAATCGTTGGTGGTGGTAGTAGCGGCGGAGGTAGTGGTGGCATCAACTTCTTCATTAACTTCATGGGGTGTAGTATCTTCGTCAAGTGTCTCACATGGAGAAGTCATCTTCTCTTCTTCTCAGTTCAGTGGAATCACAGAGACGTGTGCCGCAGGCTCGAACTTCATTAACGATCGCTGAACTGCGAGGTTATATTTGGGGTGTATTTGGAGTGTACACTAAAATTGTGTCCTGGGGTGGGGTGCGTTCGGTACTGTTCCATGGACCTTTCTCGAAAGGGAATATTATTTAAATACTCCTAAAAATCCGCCCTTTAAGATATGAATTCTATTATTGGAGTTTGAACCTAATAGGGATTTTGGAGATTAATGTGCTTTGGGTAGTCAAAATATGGATAGGGGGAGATCTTAAGTGATTGAAAAGTCAGATTTACCCCTCCCTAATAAATCAATTTTAAAATCAAATCTTATATAATCAAAACCTATTCCTTTCGAGCCCCAAAAAAAATCAAAATCCTTTCATTTTCTCTCTTCTTCTTCTTATCAAAAACACTCTCCAAAACCTAATAATATCTCCTTCTCTTCTCCTTTGATTTTTGAAGCAGCTCAACGTGATTCGATTTCTTCTTCTTGATTTTCAACATGGCAGCAAGATCAAGAGTGACAGATCCGGCCGATTGAATCCTGATTCTGAAACATGGCAAGTTGTTGATGTTCCTTTTAATGGAGATGTGGTGAACCAATCTGTTCAAACACCTGCGAATCCTCCACAAATAACTCCTACTAGGTAAGAATCGAAAAGACCCACCAGTTATTTTACCATCAGATTGAAAAAATAGGTTCGATTGATGATTTAAAGTTTTTCAAAAATGATATTCTGAAGCGTTTACGGCTAGGATATCATATCGTCATGGGCTCCTGGCCGTAATGTATACCTAACGGTTGTGACATCAAGAACTCCCAGCCGTTAATGCCTCATGCGGTTAGGAAAATTCGATATCCCAACCGTGAAAAATCTTTACGGCCAGGAATTTCACAGCTGTAAGTTGTCCCGTGTTTGCAGGAAAAAAATTGGGTGCTGATTGTCCCGGCTGGGAATTTCCTAACCGTTACCTAAATTTCCTAACCGTTATTTATATTTCCTAGTCGATACTGTTTTTACGGTTAGGTGGTGTCACACTTCTCATCCGCAATTGTGTCAAACGGATGGGTCGGCTGCATGTTTCTTAGCGGAAACTAGGTTTATGGTTAGGAAGTCTCATATTTTCCAGCCGATATATTGTAATACGTGTAATTATGAGTGAATTGGTCCCATCTTCTGATATGTTTTTCATCATTTTTAGGAACCCTGAAAAGGAGAAAGAACTCCAGGAACTACTAATGTGTGATATTGCTACGATGATGGTACGTATGCTAAGTATATGATTTTTTTTTGTATACGTTTCTCAAATTATGTACCACTATTAATTGACTGATCCGTAACATTGAGGAGGTTTTATATTTGGATTGCGACCAACAAAGAACACTGCTTCTCAGGCTTCAGGAGTTACATATATAATCCAACGATGGATGATCACTATACTAACGACGAGGATGATTGGATGAGTGGTTCCCAAAATCCCAACAGTTCTTCATCATCTTTTGAGGATGTTCCCAAGATTGTTGGTCGTAGTGGATGATTGTTTTTTGTACTTGTTTAAGTCATTCCAGCTTTTCATTATGCAGACTTACTTTTAACATGTTTTAGGTTATGGATTTGGGTGATTTCGTTTGTTTTAAGTAATGGGATATTAATTTACCTTGAATGAATGGATACTAGTGTTTTGATTCTTAAATTTATTAGATTTTTGTTTAAGTATAATGTGATACTGACATTCTTGAACGATTTACGACCAGGATTACCAGCCGTAAATTGGATTTACAGTTAGGATTAAAAGCCGTAAATATGATAGTACCCATAAATATAGGTGGGATTCCTATCCAAAATTTGATTTACGGTTAGGTGTTTCAGCCGTAACGGAGTAAAATCTGAAACTGACATTCCAGGGCGAGTTACGGCCAGGATTACCAGACGTAAATCTGACGGTACCCAGAAAAACGGTTAGGATTCCTAGCCGTAAACGTGTTCACGGTTAGATGTTTTGGCCGTAATTCTGCGGAAATCTCATTTGGGTCATTACGGCTAGGTCGTGTCAGCGTATAACCTGGCCGTAAGCACCTCTAGATAACCACATTTTTATCATATTATCATTGTAAACACATAATAAGAGTAAAATTAGATTGTTCATTTATAATGAGTGATTCAAAATACATAGGTTCACACCACACCATAGGCGTATCATACCACATACCACATCTACTCATATTCATCCTCATCAGAAGTCATTAGTACAAAACGGCTATCCCTCGACAACTGTAATACCGTCTACAATTCAAATCTTTCTTCGAACCTATTACACCATCAATGGTATTTCGCCGTCACCATCATATCCTTGCCTTAATGGAGGTAATGGGCATTCTTGTTTCAATTTGAGGCCGATATAATGGTTCGAGTACACAAACCCCATGATGACTATCTTTGGTGATACTTCTTCGGTAAAAATACGTCTTGTTGGTGCGTATGTAACACTATGTCCATAGGAAATGGAATGAATAACGCAATGAAATGCGTTGGCGAGTAGAGAGACACATATTGGAATTCTCATCCAATGTTCACTTGAAAATCTAGTATTTCCCATTAAACATCGTTCAAATGCTTTGAACTCCTCATTTAGCACCGTCTCCGTGTCATCTCTTTCAAATCTCATCATTGGCTTGTAGAAATCGGGGAAACCACGTAGTTCAAGCAAACAATTTTGCCTTACATAAGTAATTTGGTCGACACCCCAAACTTTTGCCTCCTCAAAAGGTCCAAGTTGATCTACGAACACATGATAACCACAATTTCCGTCGCCCTCAACATTGTCGGCGGACTTGACGTACTCATGAATAAAATGTGGTAAAAAGTGCATGTAATTTTTGTATATTGTGTAAGTAGGTCGGATAAAATTAAAAAAGCGGGGGTTTAACAACCACACCCAATATTTCGCTTAGCAATCTGTATGGACAAACTTCAATATACTTTTATGAGACTCAACTAGACAATTAGACTCAATCAATGAAAAGTATATCAAAGAGTTTATATCTCAATCTCTCGATTTGATCTTTACTCAAGCAAATTGAAATCTGCGAGTCTTTATCAAAGAGAAATAACTTGGATGGTACCAAAGACCAATATCCAAGTATCAATCAATTTAAATCAACAATCTAAAAGGTCGGATATTCTAATTGATTGAACAACGCACAATCTGTATTATTTCAATTATATAAAAAAATATAATGCGGAATAGAAATAACACAGACACCATAATTTTGTTAACGAGGAAACTGCAAATGCAGAAAAACCCCGGGACCTAGTCCAGATTGAACACACACTGTTAATCCGCTACAGACACTAGCATACTCCAAACTAACTTCGGTCTGGACTGTAGTTGAATCCCAATCAATCTCACACTGATCCAAGGTACAGTTATGCTCCTACGCCTCTGATCCCAGCAGGATACTGCACACTTGATTCCCTTAGCTGATCTCACCCACAACTAAGAGTTGGTACGACCCAAAGTCGAAGACTTTAATAAACAAATCTGTATCACACAAAAAAGTCTACGATAATAGATAAATCCGTCTCCCACGAATATACCTACGAGTTTTGTTCCGTCTTTTGATAAATCAAGGTGAAAAGGAACCAATCAATAATACCAGACTTATATTCCCGAAGAACAACTCAGTATTATTAATCACCTCACAATAATCTTAATCAACGCAGCGTAAAAAAATTTTGTGGAATCACAAACGATGAGACGAAGTTTGTTTGTGATTACTTTTCTATCTTGCCTATCGGAGATATCAATCTCAAGCCAATTATTACAATTGTACTCGTACGATAGAAACAACAAGTTCAGATCACACAACTACGGTAAAAGTAGTATCGGTCTGGCTTCACAATCCCAATGAAGTCTTTAAGTCGTTAACCTGGTTTAGAAGAAGAAACCAAAGGTTAAAGGAGAATTGACTCTAGCTTAGCACAACTAGTATCACACAGAATGTGTAGGGATTAGGTTTACCAGTTTCTAGAGTTCTCCCTTATATACACTTTCAAATCAGGGTTTGCAATCAATGTTAGCTTAGTAACAAAGCATTCAATATTCACCGTTAGATGAAAACCTGATTAGATTCAAGCTAATATTTCTCAACCATTAGATCGAAAACTTATCTTGTCACACACGAATGAAATGTCCAATTTTGGGTTTATGAACCGTACCCAAACATTAACATTTGTTGGTTCAACAAGTCAACCAAAAGGTTAGCCATATGATTACTCTCATATCAACCTTATTATTCTTCACCATAACTAGTTCAAATGACTCAAATGAACTAGTTAGAGAGTTGTTCAATTGCAAGGAAATATTATGTAATTACACAAGACACAATTGAAACAAAATCGGTTTGATTCACTTGAATCGGTTCATGAACTTTATAGACACGGTTTGCAAAAGCATTCCTTAGTTTATTTAAGCATTAGTTCAAGAACAACCGACTTTAGATATAACCTGCTCAAGTTCGCGGACTGGGTTCATGGAAGGAGTACACAAACTCCAGCAGAAAATCTCAGGCCGAGAAGCTCCGCGAGTTCACGGACTGAGTTCGCGGACTTGGCTCACGCCACTTCCAACTTATCTTGATCAACAAAGTTTAGAAAACTTTGGTTCAAGGAATAGGACTTATGCATATATGTGTTTCCACAACAATGCTTATATCCACCAACGGTTATGTAATCTAAACTCTCATTTCAATTATTGAAACATTCTCAGAGAACGTTATATAGCCGTTATTCACAGACCATTTTTCGTCAGAGCAATTTTCAAAGTGATTGAAACATAACATGACTTTCGTCACTTGGTAAAAATGAATTCGGATAAAGCGAAAGCTTACCAACACACATTTCAAGAAATAGATAGACGAGATAAACTCAGCTCGAAATAGCAAATGTGTATAATGAAAGTCTATATATGAAAACGACTTTTGTCTCAAGAGTAGGATATAGAGTAAATAGACTTTTGAGTGACAGATAAGTTCAAGTCTCCACATACCTTTTAGCCGATGAAGATCCACCGGTTCCTTGAGTAGTCCTTCGTCTTCTATGATGATTGTCATGGAGTCTTGAGCTCAACTACACTTTCTATCCTAATCCAAGACCTTAGCTCTAATAGGCTAGTAATCAGGACTTATAGTTTTGATCACTAATATTGACAAACATGTTTGAGATAACAACGTACACTAGTTCGACTGAGCAATGCTCTAACAAAAATTACCTACCTCACTATAGGGGGTAATTTCATCGGACCTACATCCAAAAAAATCGTCTCTTTCTCACCACTAACAACTCTTTGTGGGGTGATTTTTGATGGTTTGACCATCGGTGATTTTCCTTTGACATCATTACATCGGCTTCTCGCTAATTGCTTAATACTAACTGCACCACCAACTTTTCTTTGGACTCTGCTAGCATCTTTTGTTGTTGAACCTTGTTGGGATGGAACAATCGGGTCTTTAATTTTGACTCCACTATCAGATTTTCTATTCTTTCTTTTTGAACCTTCTTGTGATACATCAACCACCTTTTTCTTGGGGACCTTTACCTTCATTTCACTAGCTCGACTTGGTTCGCCCTTTTCCATTTCCTTTCGTTTAAGTTTGTAAAACTCGTTCAACTTCTCAAAACCCGAAAGATCTCTTATAATGAAGGAGTCAATTTTGGACCCTCTTGAACTTTTCTCTTACCCTCTGCCCTTTCCGTTTTCTTTGTTATTTTGTTCGAAGGCCTACCCTTTCCCTTCCCATTGGTAGGTTCCAAAATATCTTCTCTAGTGTGGACGGTTAAATTTCCGCAATTCATACAACCAAAGTTATCTTTGTGCCGGTAGTAAAGAATCATACTTCTCAAAAAGTTTATTGTGTGACTCCGTTTCGCAAAACACGTCCCCAAGACCTTGATTTGGTAATGGATCGCTAAACGTTAGTTGTTTCCAAAATGGATCTATATCTTCGATCGGAATCATCCTTGTGGGATAATTTGCTACTGCATGCCTACATAGGAGGCCCAAAGCCGACTTGATGGGACAATTACATCTCATTCCCGTGGAAAATTGTGTTCCTCCCAATGCTCCACTTCCGTTATAATTTTTAAGATTTCCTATTGAGAAACGTATAAACTTATTCCCCGGAGCCAAGGGCTATCCCTGTAATCGACAAGCTTTCTAAATCGGCTCTTTTCAAAATCCCCTTTAATTCTATGGAGATCACGCTTGAAATACTCGACCATAGCTTCAAAAACAACAACGAATCCACCATCACAACCATTTAACTTACTCTTGAACCGATAGTGAGCCGACTCCACCGTGCTTGTGGATTGATTGTCATAATGTCTATAAAGGTTTGCCCATGCACTAACAAACTTTTCTTTGTGGGGATCCAGTAACTCGTTCTTCAAATATGTTATAACATCCGGGTAGGTTGACCATTTTTCCATTACAAAACGCTCCCTTAGGAAATAAACTTCTTCCGTGAGTGACCATATTAGTTGTTCCCAATCACCTTGAAAATCCGCCGAAATCACCTCAGCTATTGAGTCATTGATCTCAAACTTATCTTTCTCTTTTTGTTGTTTCTCCAACGGTAGTTTTTTAATCCTCTCAATCTCGGTCTTCTTTGCTGGACAAATAACCCTCTTGAAATTAATTTGCACATTATTCCATAGATGAAACGTGCAAAGATGATGAAGCGCGTAGGAGAAAACACGTGGTATGGCCCACATCAATTCTTGCTCCTTATCCGTAATCAACAACTTTGGAGTATAACCTTCTTGATACAACAACTTCACCATTTGCAGTGCCCACAAATAACATTCCTTTGCCTCGTCTGTCAAGAAACAAAACGCAACGATAAATGTTGACTTGGTAGATGTTTGCCCAACAAAGTTCAATATCGGCATGTTGTACTTGTTAGTTTTATACGTGCAATCCATAAAGAGAATTTGATGAAAACATCTTGTAAATTGTACACATTCCGGATTCGCGATGAAAAGATACTCCAGTTCCTTTTCTTCATTCGTGTCATAGGCGGTAGAGTACTTTGCCTCCTCAAATAAAAACAATAATTGTTGCATAAGCACTCTCTTTTGCCATGTCTCATTTCTAAATTTTCTCTTTCGTTATAGATAGTTTCCAATGAGGATGAGTTTTGGGGGTTTAACACCTTCACGCCACTAAGAATATCAATAGGTCTTGTGCGTCTTTTACTCAACACGTGCACTAACTCCTTTTCTAAGGGGTTGAGCCTTGCCGAATAAGGATGGTTAATCGAACTCTCCGGAATAAGATGATTATGATAACCTGAGACGACTTTGACCATAAACCATACCTTCTTATCATCGTTATATTTAAATTGAAGCTTAAAAGGGCATCCGCATTTCTTCGTATAATAACGTCCCTTCTTCCTTGTTGTTTTTGGTTTATACTCACTACCCTTTTTCCAATGGCTCTCATACTTTCCACTACACTCGCAAAACATTTGAGAGGTGGTGGGTGTAACTTGTTTATTCTGGACTATGATGCACATCTTTTACAACTCTTGTGATCGAGTCCACTTCTTTGCATCTTCCTTATCTTTCCACTCATAGTTGTTTGCATAGTGAGCACTTGTGTCCTCGGAAACTTGCACAGGTTAGGGTTGATCTTTCATAACCTCCTCTTGGTCTTCCATAACCACCTCTTGGTCTTCCAACGAAATGTACGATATAATCTATAATAAAATGAAATATGTCACATCATTTTCCACAAAAGAAATTTAAACACACAGAAACGGCTGGGTCGACAAGTAATATTTCAGCCGTCAATGCGTATATGGCTGGGTCGACAAGTGATATTCCAGCCGTTATAATACAAACGGCTGGGTCGAAACGTGATATTCCGGCCGTAATAAGGTACATGGATGGGTCGAAAAGTAATATTTTGAACCGTAAAAAGGTTACGTCCAGGAATTCCAGGTCGTAAATTGGCCTGTAACTGGAAAAGCCTGCTTACGGCCTATAAAACGAGCCGTAAATACAGTTACGGCTGGGTAACCCTGTGATGCCCCATTTACTAAACCTGCTTAGCTAATAGATTTACAACCTAATTGAAGCATCAAATCTAGATCAATGATTTAAAGAATCATAATTACATAAAATGATCTAAAATCAAACTCTAACTGTTAAACCCGAAACTCTCTGATATCAATAGATGAAGAACTCTCAAATGATATAAATATATTTGTGTGTTGTTTTACAATAAATAAAGAAAACACTTATATAAAAGATACATGAACATAACTTAGTTCGGTAACGCTTTAAACTACGAAAATGGATATCTTCACTGCACCCTTTCTTCTGATAACTGAAGTGGGAACGAGTGGGTACATCATCCCAAAAGGGTGCTCAATGGAAACATATAACTCTCAAGTAATCACTAACATGCTCCACAGTACTAAAGAATATAAATTGAAAGAAAACAAGAATAAACTAATCATACAACAATTTATGCATTACGAATCAAGTGTCACTCTAACCTCGCCAAACTCATTGGAGAAGACGACGCGAAAGCAACCCTAATCAATAATAATAACATCGTCCACACAGAGTGCTCATACAAACCATGATTCAGAATATTACCATCAAGATCAGAAAGTTAGACAGACAAGTATAATACGCACACGAGTGATTTCCCTCAAATAAAATAGTATATATAATATCATAACGGATGAATTACCGCCCTACTACTGTAATATTCAACCGGATGAGTTACCGCCCTACTATATTAATAAGCAATAATACTATAACGGATGAATTACCGTCCTACTAATGAAATAGTTATAATAATATTTAAACGGATGAATTACCGCCCTACTAGGTAATATTGTCGACGAATGAATTACCGCGTTACTTAACTTATCTAAGAGCCGTGGGGAAACACAGACACTCCTCACAGGGAAATCTCACAATGCATATCAAACACAACACATCATAATAATACCGTACATACAGATACAACATATACATCATACTCAAGATACGGGAAATAGAACATCACAGCATACATGCTATCATGCACTCAAGTAGTAAAGACTCATCATGCTCGCAGATAAAAGAAAGGTTAATGATTACAAGAAGGTTACAGAGTTCCCACCTGGTTGATGACAAGCCACGCGTACCTTGTATTCCTCAATCCACTGGTTCATCCTTTGAATCGATCGTTGTTGTTTTAAAATAACTGTTATTCACACAAGCACTCTAATAATTTATCCAGTAGGCTCAAACAATGTTCACAACATAATTTTATACAAATCTCCAGTTATAGGCTAAATGAATTATCTAATGGTTTTAAGCCCATTATGGTTATACACCTTTTTATTATCTATCTTTAGAACATCTAAGGTTTATTAATCCAATTAAGTTGATTCTATAATCCACTAGATACGTCTTATGATCATCTATAACTTTGTAGAAGGAACCAAAGGCTAGTTCAGACCATAAAGGCCCAAAGTAGGAAAGCTAGGCCTAAGCCCAAATCCACTAACCCGGCCCATTAATCTAAGGCCTGGTCCAACTGGGTCAAACTAACGGTCACTAACAGTCAAAGTGCCAATTAAAAGTCAACGTAAGTCAAGTCCATAGACAGAAGTCAAAGGAAGTCAATTGGTCAAGGTCAACTGATCAGGTCTGGTCACTGAGTTAACTCAGTCAGAAACACCAAGTCAGGTAAACAAAACAGACCGAAACACAAACCAAAATACAAACACATAAACTCTATAATCATTCTAACTGAAACAAACCATTCAATTGAAATAACATTTCTATCATCTTATTACTTCTACAACAGTTCATTCATTTCTTGATCCATTTCCTTAAATTCCATCTCAAACGAACACTACAACTAAATATGATTCTCTACCAATTCAGTTAACTATAGCAGCAACATCCAACAAATTATACCACCAGTACCACTTCCCTTCTCAGTTCACTACAACCAACACAATCATCACCTCCATATGTCCAACGCCTCCACCAACAGCTTCTTTTGTTCACTTCGTACTTACTTGCATAACCATTCCATATCTCACCATCTTCTACATCACTGTCATAGCTTCTTCACAACTTCAATTACAACTCCATCTCTTCCCTGCTACATTCAAACATCATTATCATTATCAGTTCCAACACCCTAAACTCCAACTAACACCATCTGCGCTATCAGTTCAACTGCAATGTAACCACATCTTCGCAACCTGTAACTCAATCAACATCTTCATCACCTGAACTACAACCACACTGCGTCTTTATCCACACCATACATACAATTCTTGTAGAATTCTTGTGTCAGTTCATTTAGTGTTTCAGCTGAGGTAATCCTGTATAACTAAACTGAGACAACTACCAGTTAACTTCAATTGCATCTCAAAACAGCAACACCATCTCAATCTCAATTCAGTTCCACCAGTTCCATTCTTTAGCCTAACATTCATCTAACATCTCAACTCAACTTGTGCATCCAAAACCCTTGTCACTTCATTATGTATCATCTGCAGCTCAACTACCAATTCATTCTTTATTAGTTCCATAACTTCAGCTTCTCTTGAACACCAACATCTCTGCCAGCTCTTTATTGTCTCCACCAACAGCTCAATTAGCATCAACAACTCTTATTAGTTTCATTCTCTGAAATTCAACCTACAATCATCAATCTCATTGAAATAGCACCAGACCCATCTTCATATCATCTAACCTTAATTCGATTCACATCTCAATTCTACACAAAACCAGTTTCTAAATTAAAAACCCTAACTTCTGATTCTTCTCTGCAAAACCCTGAATTAAATCCCAACCTCAATCATCCCAACCTAATTCATCTTCTTCATCAGCAGAAACCGACTCAATCAACCTAATTCGCATGAACCCTAATTTCTGGTTTGATTTAGGGAAGAACAGAAACCCTAGTTCTACATGAAATCAAAATTAGACTCTATATACTCATCTCTACCTTAAATCAAAAGCAAACCCACTTAACATCAATCAAAATATAACAGTTTCACAAAGCAGATCGAACCAAACTGAAATCCTAAATTAAAACTCTGATTTACCTTTTCTGCGAAGTCTGAATTCGATATACATAACACACCATCACTCTCAGTCAAGACCTAATCTCTTCATAATCCTCACGATCTCACAACACTAATTCATCTCTCAAACTCGACAGAAAACGAACAGAAGAAAAGAGGAGCAGAAGAAGAAAGAAAAAGAAGAAAGAAGAAAGAATCAATGAATAAGAATGAGCTGGGTTCGAGTTTATCTCGATGGGTTTTGATGATAAGACCAAGGAATTACCAAGGCGCCCACAAAAAGGATAAAGGCAACCGACACTTCTACAAAAGAACTATTTTTCCCTTCTCACAATTCCAGTGATATCTTCTTCGTCCGGTGTCCGAATGACACGTTCGAGTAGACCATTCCACGTAACTTTTCGAGACCTATCTAACGATACTAATTTTGATTCTAGATCGTTGTTAGATTAAATCTTATTAATTAACGTTCATCTCTAATTAATTGAGTCATTAGCGATTTAATCGTCTCTTGACTATCGCTGGACCAGTCAAATAGCGTTGACGAGCTTGAGGGTCCTTACAAACCCAACCGGCGACAACAACATAAAATAGTATTTAATATTTTCGGACAGGAAACCTAACCGCCGTCGACAGTATTAAATACTATTTAATACTTCCCATGCACGTAGAAAAAACCTGGCCGTAATTTTTCAGTTACGGTCAGGAATATTCATCATTCGATCCGAAATATTTTGGAAACGGCTGAGAGTTCATCAATATTGAGCCTTAAAAAAGAATAACAGCCAGGAGTTTATGGGTTCCTAGCCGTGATTGTACCTGACGGCTGGAAACCTAGGGTTTTCAGAAGTAAAAAATTGAAACTTCTTGCCATTATGAGCTTATAAACTGAAATTGGAGTTAGAATAGAGGTATACTTGGTTATCTTGTGCATTTGTTTCTTCGATTTATTTTTCTTCTTGGGTTGGTCCTTCGAAATCATAGCAAGGTTCATAAAGGTTATTTTGAGTTTGAGAAAAAATTTCATGATTTTCTGAAAAATCAACAAAGAACTGATCGTGGGTATTAATATGTTATCGTATTTTGAAGATGAGGGTTCACCTACATCAAAAGTTTTGCTTGAATCACTTATTTCCAAAAAATTTCCCTAATTTTTTTCTCTTCTTCTTCTTCTCTTCTATCTGATTTTTTTCTTTTGATTTCCATCATTATCACTTAACTTAAAGAAATGAATTAGTCTTAATTGATTAGCTAATCATGATTAGTGATGTTAATCAAGTTTATTATCTCAAATCAAATGGGGGTCATATTAGTCATTATATAAATATTAGGATAGGGGTGTTTAATATTGCTATTTAGTGACCCTATATAGCCCCCAAAAAACCAAGCTTTTTTAAGCCCCAATAATAGGATTATAAAATATACCTTTATTCGATCTTCCCTTCTTTAAAATACTAAGTCATTCAATCTCCCCTCCTTTAAAATACTAAGTCATATAAGTTCCCACGTCGCACAGTGAGTATGACACCCCCCTCAAATTAAATTAGATAAAAGCTTTCACACATAGCAATTCTGGAGAGGACAAGTGACAAAACTCTATTGGTAGAGACATTAAAAACTGGATTACACTCTGTTTACACCCTATATTTAACTGGCCGTTAATAGCACCGTTAGGGAAAACCTAGGTATACAAAAATTATGTGAGTATTTAAAACTAACTAATAACTTAAACTTGGTTTACACCCAATATTAACATGGACGTTACTAACGCCAGTTAGGTGGACAAAACATCCGTGGGTTCTGTCCCAGCTTTTTTCTGGCTCTCCCATTCTCCCATAATCTCTTTCTTTCTCATAAACCATATGCCGCCGAGAAAGATACTTCTACTTCTTTCTCATATTTAGAGCAAGTCTTATGGTGGAATCCAAGCTATTCCAAGTATGGAAAAACCATGGAATGTCAAGTCTAGTGGCTTCCAAGTTGGGGTCTTCTACAGAAAATCCAAGCAGGATTCCATGATTTCGTGGAAGGATCAGTGGAATCCATGAAAACGTTAATAAGAATAGCGTAAAACGCTATTAAGAATAGCGCGCTAAAAGACGAAAAACGCTAATAAGAATAGCGTTGAGCTCTATTCTTAATAGCACTGAGCGCTATTAAGAATAGAGCTTTTTTTTTATCCGTAGATTAAAGATGAGATGTTGAAAATCTAACGGCTGAGAAAAAAGCTCTATTCTTAATAGCACAAGGTATCGCTATTAAGAATAGCGTTTCTACTATGCCACCACTACACTTGCACTTCCATTTACAATTCCAAGTGCTGAGGTGGCGTGGAAGATGGAAGATGAATGGATTCCACCACAAGACTTGCTCTTATACAAACATAAGTATGTATAAAGTATGCTTTGGCTGAATGCCATTAAAGTTTTTGTGCAAATTCAAAGGACAGATATAGAGTTTTTGTACAATTTATACAAACACGAAAGATCTCATTAAAGACTTCAGCAACACATTTTTAATTCAAGGCTCATGGTAGAAGGAAGGAATATTTCCTAAATATATGTGTGAAACTGGCTAGAAAGTCTTCCTAGCAACACAAAAATAGCTAAAATTGATCAGAGAAAAGATTAAGAAGCAGAATTTTGTTTCATGTCAATATCATTTCTTTTTCTTTTAATTTGTTTGGGTCCAATATACATTGAGGTTGCGAAATCCTTTTTCTTGTTTTACTAGCTATTTAGAGAAACAGAGACGCAACAGGTAGAGTAGTGGTTCAATTTATGCATTTTTTTTTTTGCATTAATTTGCTTGAGTTCAATGAATGTACCTACATCCCCAAACAAATTTAATAGTAGCCATACTTAAAGAACCTCGGACCACTTTTCACAGCGTAAAAAACATGCTCGATCATGTACCTACATCCCCAACTTAGCTGAAAAAGTTTCCACCCAATGGCAATGGATAGAGAAGGATATTAATGGCAACTTCAAGATGAAACTTAGCTTATATAAAGACAACTCTCTTTATCGATGATTAGAAAATTTCTCAAAACTAAACACAAGATCTAATCCTGCTCATATGATCAACCACAACTTTGGTGATCATATATATATATAGAACTATGAATTCCTTTTCCTAGTCCTATTATCTTATTACATGTCTTTCCTTTTCTTAGAACTAGATGACTTCTAATTCCCTTAGGATTACATCAATTGCCTTTTCTTATCCTAACCAACTTGTTAGAGATTATCTTAGGTTTAATGCTGAAGTTTATCCAACATTCCCCCCCTTAAGCTTCAACTGTGCTTGTGAAAAATCTTGTACTCCTATTAATTTCCTCATCTCTTCAAACTTGATCCGAGCCAATGCCTTTGTTAATATATCTGCCTTCTGCTCAGTTCCAGGTATGTGTTCTACGTTAATGACCTCCTTCTCGATGCATTCTCGTATGAAATGATACCTTTTGTGAATGTGTTTCGTCTTCCCATGAAACACTGGATTTTTAGTGAGTGCAATTGCAGACTTATTATCAATCTTGATGAGAACTTTTTCAGGTTCTCTTCCTTTGATTTCACCCAATAATTCTTGAAGCCATATTGATTGTTTAGCTGCTTCTGTTGCAGCCATAAACTCAACTTCACAGGATGAGAGGGCTACAGTGTCTTGCTTATGTGAACACCATGTAATAGGTGCTTCACCTAGATAAAATATATGACCAGTTGTACCTTTTTCATAATCTTGGTCAATATTATGACTGTTGTCACTATACCCAACAATTCCTTTTGATCCTCCTCGACCATACTTCAATCCACAACTGATTGTTCCTCTTAGATATCTCAATATCTGCTTTATTACATCACCATGAGACTTGCGTGGAATCTGCATATAACGGCTTGTTACTCCCACAGAGAAAGCCAAATCTGGTCTTGTGGTAATAAGTATCTTAGGCATCCAACATTTCTTCTATAACTCGTTGGATCAATCTCAGGCTCCTCTTGTGCTTTTGAAATTTTCAGTCCAAATTCCATTGGAATTCTTAGTTGGATTACAAGTTTCAAGTCCTGCTTCTTTCAGAATTCTCCTTGCATAAGCTTCTTGTTTAATCTGAATCTCATCTACTCCTTGATGGACTTATATGCCAAGGTAATAAGTGAGTTTTCCGAGGTCTGACATCTCAAACTTTGATGACATTTCTCTCTTGAACTCATTGATCACCTTAAGGGAGTTGCCAGTCAAAAATAGATCATCTACATAGACTGCAATCACAAGAAGCGTTCCCTTTTCTTCTCTTCTGTATACAGAAGTTTCTTTAGAACACTTTATAAATCTCATTCCCTTTAAGATTTGATCTAACTTTGTATTCCATACTCGAGGGGCTTGTCTTAGACCATATAGAGCTTTTGTCAACTTGTAAACTCTATGTTCTTGTCCCTTTACTTCGAAACCTTCTGGTTGTTCAACATACACATCTTCACTTAGTTCGCCATGCAAGAATGCCGTCTTTACGTTTAAATGATGTATTTACCATGAGTTTGATGATGCTTCTGCTATTAAGAGACGAATTGTCTCTAGTCTAGCAACTGGTGCAAAAACTTCATCAAAGTCTATGCCTGATTCTTGAACGTATCCCTTAGCTACAAGTCTTGCTTTATATTTGTTGACAGTACCATCAGCATTCCGTTTTATTTTGAAAATCCACTTAAGACCAATCACTTTTACCCCACCTAGCTTATCAACTAGAAACCAAGTCTTGTTTCTGTTGATTGAAATAATTTCTTCTCTACATGCTTGTGTACATTTAGTCGAGACCTTTGCTTCCTGAAAATTCCTTGGTTCATCATTAACAGAAAGTAGCATAATCTCACATTCTTCTGCAGCTTGAAGAACATAATCCTCCAGATATTGTGGCTTTTGTATCTGTCTTGTTGATTTTCGCAGTGGAATGGTTTGAGTTATTTCATCGATCTCTTCTTCTTCTTCTTCTTCTTCTTCGTTATTGCTCTGAAATAGAATTGATCATTTCCCTTCAATTTCTACAGAAGATCCATCCCCAAACTTCACTTGTCCTTTGATTTTCTCATTGAGTTTAGAAAAGTAGTGTCTCTTACCAGTCATGTGATTGCTGGCTCCATTATCTAAATACCAGATTCCTTCTTCTCTATCCTTTGATTCGTATTTCTTTGGTATTAGTTTCCCTTCGTTTAAGAATACAACTTCGTGCATGAAAATAGTTGTATCTGCTTCCCTTGTTTCATTCTTGTTTGCTTCTTCCATCTTTTGTATTCTTTCATAGTATACAGAGGAGAAGTGTCCTGGTTTATCACATCTGTAACAAATAATGTTTGATCTATCTTTCTTTTCTTTCCCTTGGTTTTTATCATTCTGACTTGTTGTTCTATCTTGTGAGTTAAACCTTCCTCCCCTTCATCGGCCTTTGTTTACTCTACCACCTCTTCCACGACCTCTTCCTCTTGTCGCAGAGTTTTCTTGGTAAGAGTTTGTGTACAAGAGTTTTCCTTGAGTTTCTCCATTGTTTTCTTCATCAAGGATTCTATCTTCATATGCTTTCAATCTTCCAATTATATCTTCATAGCTAGTCTTCTTTAAATCTAAGACTTGTTCGAGAGAAGCTATGATATGAATATACTTGGATCTTGGTAAACTATTGAGAAACTTCTTTACCAGTTTATCTTCATCAATGGATTTTCCAAGTGACGCAGCTTTTGAGGCTATCTCTGATAGCTTTCCTGCAAAGCTATTAATAGTATCAGTGTCTTTCATCTTCACTCTTTCAAATTCAGACATTAAGGTTTGCAGACGGGCTTCTTTAACTCGATCAGCTCCGAGGTTACGTGCCTTTATTGCATCCCAAATTTTCTTTGAAGTTTTCTATTCACCAACTTGTAGAACAAGACATTCTGGTATTGCTTGAAAGAGTAATCCAATGGCAAAATTGTTTTTGTCTGGGTCCAATGTACCAGGATCAATTGTTTCCCAAACTTTGCTTATTTTCATCAGTACCTTCATTCTCATGGCCCATACTGTGTAGTTTGTGGCGTTGAGGATTGGAACTTGTATTGATGGTGGCGTGAACTGTTTTGCACCCACAATGGTGGTTTCGTTTTCCATGACTCGGAAACAAGCTCTGATACCAATTAATGGCAACTGCAAGATGAAACTTAGCTTATATAAAGAAAACTCTCTTTATTGATGTTTAGAAAATCTCTCAAAACTAAAAACAAGCTCTAATATTGCTCATATGATCAACCAAAACTTTGGTGATCATATATATATATAGAACTATGAATTCCTTTTCCTAGTCCTATTACCTTATTACATGTCTTTCCTTTTCTTAGAACTAGATGACTTCTAATTCCCTTAGGATTACATCAATTGCCTTTTCTTATCCTAACCAACTTGTTAGAGATTATCTTAGGCTTAATGTTGAAGTTTATCCAACAGATATGTTCCAAATCATTTTACCTAAAGAAGATCCAAATGATAAAAAACATGAAATTACTCAAACATAATTGAACTTTTAACGAAAATGTACAAGGTGTTGCATATAAAATGGCTCATAAAAATCATTACATCAGCGTCGTACAAGGTACATTTCTAGGTATTTTTTGGGGAATTTGGTGAACCCATAGGGCTAATAATTTTTTCATTCATAGAGGAGGCAACTCGTGTATGAGTCACATAAAAATTACTTGCTTTGTCATACCATTTGAATAAAAAATTTCGAATTTAATTGCGTGACATAATTTTATCTTCTTTGGGACATTCTATTATAATTACTTTGGTAATAAGTTTAGGTGAACGTATGAATCAGACGTCAATGATCAAATATATCTTTTTCGGCCGCATTTGACATCCATAATTCCATATGATAATGTTTTTGAAAGGGAATAAGGATTAAGTAACAATTAAATAGACGGAGATCATTAAGATGGGTACATGTTGTTTATTTTTAGCATATGCAAATGAGATGTTGATGGAAACTATTCAACAAAATGAATTTTCTCTTAAAAGAGCTTTGATGAAAAACCAACAGAGAAGTATCAGTGAATGCCCTGTGGAACTTGATCTTGGGAATTTCTTGTTTCAGTTCATCAAATTATTTTGGTCTATACTCTAAGGACTCTCAAGCTCGCCAACGCTATTTGACCAGTCTAGAGATGATCAAGAGATATAGTTTAACCGCTAATGAATCGATTAGTTAATATATATTTTAATGAATGGATAATAATCTAACCACGATCTAGATATGAAACTAGTATCACTAGATAGATCTCGAAAAGTTATGCGGAATGGACTACTCGATCGTGTCATTCGGATACCGGACGAAGAAGATATCTTTGGTTAGTGAAAGGGTAAATCGTCTTTCTTTCGTTTAGACCGACCTTTCTTCCCATATCATTTGGATGGGTGACTTTATCATTTTATCTTCGGCCTTATCACCAAAACTCGACCGAAGAGAAGTCATTCTCTTTTCTTCTTCTTCTTCTTCTTCTTCTTCTTATTTCATCATTCTTCTTCTTTCTCTTCCCATGTTCTTCTCCAGTTCTGTTCGATTTGTGAGTTGTGAGTTCGGTTCGAGAGATTTAATTGAATAGGGAGAGCTTATTAAGTAGAAGATGGTGATGATATTGTGTTTTATTAAGCACGGGATGAATGAGAAGATTGAGCGGATGTAAATTGAAGTTAGGATTATAATTTAGTTCTTGAGATGGAGGAAATCAACTGAAGATTGAGTTTTTAGTAGATGTAAAACTGAGGGGTTGTTAAGGAATTGACGAGGTGAAGCTTTTCTGGTGTTGAATCCAAACCAGGTAATTTAGGGTTTCAAGTAATTCGATTTTCTTCTTAAAATTGTTGTTATTTGATTGAATTAGTATATGGGTTTGTGTTTGATTGAAGTCTAAATGGATGTATGAAGTTTAATTTGATTTCATAGAGAAATTAGGGTTCATATTCTTCCCTAAATCAAACTAGAAATTAAGGTTTGAGATTATAATTAAGAATCATCTAATTGGTACTGGAAGGAAGATGAATTGATGATTTAGAGTTAGGTTTTGTGACAGAATGGATGAAGTAGTTGTTGCAGGTTGTGCTAAAACAGTTCATTAGTTAGTTGCAGCTGTTGGAAATGAGATGTACAGGAGGATTGTTAGTTAAGTTAAGGCTTTGCAGATAAGAATGGAATTGAACTGAGCTGAGATGGATTGTGTTGGCTAGAGCAAGTGAAAGAAGATGGAGATGCAGTTGAAGTTATGAAGTAACAATGGCAGCGGTGTAGAGGATAGTGAGTCATAGAATGGTTATGCAAAGGAGAATAAAGTGAACAAGAGAAATTGTTGGTGAAGGCATTGAATAGATGGGGGATGATTGTGTGATTCTGAAAGGTGGATTGCAACTCAAGTACTGCAGTCGGGGTAGTGTTTGAGTTCTTAAGGCTGAATTGCAGATGAGAAGAATATGAATGAAGGTAAATGAACTGTTAGTACGGATGTTCTCAGGTACAAGGGTTACTAGAGTTGTAATTGTGATTTATGGACTGAGTATGTTCTCAACTGAAGTTGCAGGTGGTATGAACGAGGTTGTGGTAGTGTTATTGAACTGGCAGAAGACTTAGAAGAATGTTTTGTAAACATATGAAGGATGGATTGTTGTCTTGAGTGTATTTGTAGTTAAGTTGGTGATGTATTGGAATTAAAATTAGGAATGATGATTATGGTGTTTGGAACTATAATTGAAATGTTGTAAAGATACATGGAGGAGGCCTGAGTTTTATGGAATGATCTAGTGATAGAATTGAAAGGCTTATTGCAGTTAGAAATGCATCTTTTGGCTTGGAATATTTTGTGTTGCATCATAATTGTACGTTAGAAGTTTGGTTTAGACATTTGGACTATTAGTCATCCTCGTCAGTCTAGCTGACTTATCTAACTCAGACCATCTGACGGAGATGAATCAGTCTAACCCTGAGTTGACTCATTAACCACATTTGACCCGGTTTGACTCAGTGACTTAACTTATTGAATTGTTGACCAGTTGACCATTGACTTGACCTGGAATCTGACTTGATGTGAACTGTTAGTTGACTCTTGGACCGTTAGTGACTGTCACTTGACCAGTTTGACCAGGCCTTAGATTAATGGGCATGTTTAGTGGACTTGGGCTTAGGCATAGTTTTCCTATTTTGATATATTGGACCCTTATGGTCTGAATTAACCTTTGGTTCCTTCTACAAGTTGTAGATATTCATAAGACTTATCTAGTTGACTATATAATCAACCCAATTGAGTTAGTAAACCTTAGATATGTTAAAGATAGAGAATGAAAAGGTATAGATCCATAAATGGGCTTAAAATCATTAGATAGTTCACTTAGCCCATAACTAGAGAAATGTATGAGATTATGTTATGAGTCTTGTGTGAGCCTTTTGGATAATTCCTAAGAGTGCTCGTATGATTAACAGTTAATCTTTATTAACAACGATCGATTCAAAGGATGAACCAGTGGATTGAGGTTCTCGAGGTAGGCATGGCTCGTCATCAAATCAGGTGGGAACTCTGTAACCTCATTGAGCTTTCTTTCCATTGCGAGCATGATGAGTCTTTATTACTTTTGGCATGTTTGTATGTTTTGCTATATATATAAATGCTTGTATGAGTCTTGATGTGCGTGTAATATGTGTTGTATGATTTTCCCGCAAGGAGTGTCTGTGATTCCCCACGACTCTTTGCTAAGTTAAGTATGGCGGCTTCTTCCCCGTTTTAATATTATTTAGTAGGGCGGCTTCTTCCCCGTTTTAATATATTAGTAGGGCGGCGTCTTCCCCGTTTCGATAGTATATACATAATATATAGTAGGGCGGTTTCTTCCCCGTTATAATAGTACCTAGTAGGGCGGCTTCTTCCCCGTTTCGTTATTATATATACTATTTTAATTTGGGGAAATCACACGTATGCATATTATTCTTGTTTGTCTAACTTTCTGATCTTGATAGTAATATTCTGAATCATGGTTTGTCTGGGCACTTTGTGTGGACGATGTTATTATTATTGATTAGGGTTGCTCTCGCGTCGTCTTCTCCAATGAGTTTGGCGAGGTTAGAGTGACACTTGCTTCATGATGCATAAATAGCTGAATGATTAATTTCTTCTTGTTTCTTTCGATTCATATTCTTTTAGAACTGTGAAGCATGTTAGTGATTACTTGAGAGTTGCATGTTTTCGTTGAGCCCCCTTTTTGGGATGATGTGCTCATTCGTTCCCACTTCAATTTCAATATTAAGAAGAAAAGGCGCACGTGAAGATATTCGTTTCCGTAGCGTAAAGTTTCAGCGAATTGAAGATGTTTATTTATATTTTATACATGTATACCTTCTCTGTAAACAACACATGTTTATATTCGTATCACATGAGAAATCTTCATTTATATTGTACTGGAGTGTATGGGTTTGTTTTTGGGCTTAGCTTATGTAGTCTAGATTCTTAAGATCGTTAGTCTAGATTTTATGTTTCAATTAGTTTGTAATCCTATTAGCTAAGCAGGTTCAGTACTTGGGGCGTCACATATACTATGAATTACTTGTTTTTAATTTTTTTACCACATAGGTTGGTACATGGGTCTGACACATATTATCAGAACTCATTGTTATTGTCGGTCCAAAGTGGTTTACATTATCTCCAAAACATTGAACTTGGATAGTTAGAGGGTTGATTTAACAACTCTCTAAAATATTTATATAATAATGAATGTAATATTTGCAAAGCGTTACTATAATGTTCATGAATTGATCCGAGTGAATCAAAATCGATTTTGCTTCGATTGTGTCTTGTATACTTCTATGAGATCTAAGCAATTGAACAACTCTCTAACTAATTCACTTGAGTTATTTGAACTAGTTATGGTAAAGATGAATAAGGTTGATATGAAAGTGCTCATATGGCTAACCATTGGTTAACTATTGTTGAACCGACTAAGTGTACATGTTTAGGTACGGTTACTCAAACCTAAATGAAGGTGCATTTCCTTTGTGTATAACAAGCTAAGTTCGATCTAACGGTTGAAATATATTAGCTTGAATCTTATCAGGTTTTCATATAACAGTGAATATTAAATGCTTTGTTACCAAGGTAACTTAGATTGCAAACCCTGTTTTGAAATCTATATAAAGGAGAACTCTAGCAACTGGGAGACCTAATCCCCACACCTCTTGTGTGATACTAGTTGCATAAGCTAGAGTCGATTCTCCTTTAACCTTAGGTTTTTCACAAAACCCTGTAGGTTAACGACTTAACGACTTCATTGGGATTGTGAAGCCAGACCCAACTATTTTCTCTGTAGTTGCGTGATCTGATCTTGTTGTTTTCTATCGTGATTGAGTACAATCTTAAGATTGGCTTGAGATTAATTTCTCCGATAGGCAAGATAGAAAAGTAGTTACAAACATCTTCGTCTCATCGTTTGTGAATCCACAATATCTTGTTTCGTTAATCGTTTAAGATTATTGTGAGGTGATTGATAATACTAGGTTGTTCTTCGGGAATATAAGTCCGGGTTATCAATTGGTTCCTGTTCACCTTGATTTATCAAAAGACATAAAAAAAAACTCGTATGTATATCTGTGGGAGACAAATTTATCTATTCAATGAACTTTTCTGTGTGAGGCAGATTTTTTTATCAAGTCTTCGACTTTGGGTCGTAGAAACTCTTGGTTGTGGGTGAGATTAGCTAATTAAGGGAATCAAGTGCGTAGTATCCTGCTGGGATCAGAGACGTAAGGAATGCGACTGTACCTTGATCAGTGTGAGATTGATTAGGGCTCAACTACATTCCAAACCGAAGTTAACTTTGTAGTAGGCTAGTGTCTGTAGCGGATTAATACAGTGTGGTGTTCAAATCTGGACTAGGTCCCGGGGTTTTTCTGCATTTGCGGTTTCCTCGTTAACAAAACTTCTGGTGTTTGTGTTATTTCTTTTCTGCATTATATTTTGTTATGTAATTGAAATATCACAGGTTGTGCGTCGAATCGATCAATTGGTAAATCCAACCTTTGGTTGTTGATTGAAATTGATTGATCCTTGAACATTGGTCTTTGGTACCGTTCAAGTTATTTCTCATATATTCAATCAGGCTCGCAAATTCTTATTTGTTTGATTGCGGATTGAATTGAGAAATTGAGATATAACTCTTTGATATACTTTTCTTAGGATTGTTTCTAACTGTCTAGTTGATTCTCTTGAAAGTATATTGGAGTTAGTCCATATAGATTGCTAAGCGAATTATTGGGTGAGGTTGTTAGACCCCCGCTTTTTCAAATTGAGTAACCTAATTTTCAACACCATATATTCCATCTTAGCTCGTCCTAATACATCGAGATCTTTTTTTGGTTCTGAAGCAATGTTTTAATGTTGATTCATCATACAAATGTTTTTTTGTTAGGTGTTTTAGCCACAAGTAATGACCAAGAACTATACCAAGGCATCTTTTGACCAAATATCAATATTGTTTTGTTGCTAATGTAAGGTGAAAAGACTCAGAGCATCATCTGCGAAGAAGGCATCAACAACTTGAGAATGTATTCATTTGACTCTGTTTGGGTTATGTCAACCGCATTATAGCTATCATAACTCAAAGGATGGGGTATCATATCATGATTCTTATGTTACCGAATTTTAATTATAACTACATAACTATATAAGATGGTATCGTTAGCATTTATAAATGGTATATAAAGGAACGTCCTTATGGATCAACCCAACTTTTCTCTAGAATATTGTTAATATTAACAACTTAGGGGGGGGGGAAATAAATCACTAATTCGTTTAGGGGGTAAAACTCAAAAATTCCTATTTTTTTACCATTAGATTAGTCAATATAAACGTTGAATTCAGTCAACAAAGGTAATTTTTGTAGCGCTAGTTCAGCTGCGAGCAAATGCTAGGAGAGAAACTAGTGTTAACGAACAGAAAACTTTTTTTTTTTGAACTGCAACACCTTTTTGGATAATATAGCAGCTCAATTTAGCCCATAGGACTTAGCCTTAGGCGGGGCAAATAAAATACTATATATATACGAGAATCGGGATTCAACTCAAACATTACATCCTCAACTCATTCATTGGAGTGATAATAAACTCTAGAGAAGAAGCATACAAATCCCCCAATTTAATCTCCAAAAACCCTAATTTGAGACATCTTCAATTTTGAAATAGGTACGGAATTTTTGAACAAGAAAGGATGGCGTACAAGAACTATAAGAAACATAGAGCATATATGGAAAGCAGAATAGAAATGTTATGTTGAAGATCTGAAATTTGACGAGCTTGAACCTGACGATCAGAAAATTGAAGAGCTTCGTAGGCTAATCAAAGAAGAAAGAATGAAAGCTGAATTCCGTCAGCTTAAAGTTGAAGCTTGTCCTGTTCCGTAAGTCTTAACATATTTTCTTGATTTTTTTTTTATCAAACCCTAATTTTACCTAACTTAATAATTACATTATTGATTTGTAATTTTTTATGTAGGAAGCAAGAGAGATTAGATTTTCTGTATGATTCTGGGTTGTCAGTTGGGAAGTTGAGTTCTGCTGATGGTTTGAAGGAGCTTGAAGCTTTACCAAGACTGCTGATCCAACAGCCTTGTCTACAACAAAGGTAATAGTAGCCGTAATCTTCTAATTGGCATTGTTTTGTTATTAATCGGTTGTGGAATTGAAAGTTAGATTTTGTGAACCAATAACAGCAAACATATGTATTATCCAGAAGCTTCAATACGAGCATTTAAAGTGATAACTGTAATCATAATTGTGATTCTGTAACTTGTGCTGAATTGAAGGATGGTAATTTCTATGGGGTTGGAGTCATTACTAAAAGTACCAGTATTAGGGAAAACCTAGGGAGTCTTGGTAATAAATCTGCGTAAATAAATAACCTTTGGGAGCTATTTGACAAGTGGGTACAGTTGCCTCTACCCCTGGTAATTTCACTCCATGACGCTCTAATCAACTGTTTGTAACAAACGGAGTGTAAATCCAAATATGACTATATTTATGAAGTTTAAAGGAGAATTGTAAACTGATAATAAATACAATTAAGAGCCTAAGTGATGTAGTACATCCTTTGTTCAAGACAGCATCAACTATGACAAGTTGATCCTTTTACGACTGAAGCAACTTTGACAAGTTGTTCTCGTTCTACTGAAGCAACTCTGACAAGTTGATTCCATTCTGTAATCAACTTTGTCTAGTTTACTTGCTTTACAAGTCTTTTGGATTTCCTAGTTTAGTTAGCTTTCCTTTTTCTTTTCTGTTTTACGGTTCTTGTGAACCTATTTAAAGGCTACCTTCTTGTTTAAGGGACATCTTATTATTATTATTATTATTATTATTATTCAATATCAAAATTAACATTACAAGGAATGGTGGGCAACCTAGCAACAAGCTGGACGCCAACACCTTTTTGAATAACGATCCCTAACCGATGAAAAAGAGAATTGCACATTTTGAAATTGGCATCATGTCGTGCCATACAATTCCTAATTCGCTTCAGAAAAACAACAAAATCCGTACCAAGATCACCAAAGGTGGAAAAGGCCAGCACCCCAAAGCCATACCCGAGTGAAGAGAAGACGTCCAAATATTTATTATTCTTGCGAGTGACAGCCGCTGAAATGGCATGACCCGGAGCGGAGCCGCGGGTTCTAGCACTAGTGAAAGGGGAAACACCGGTGACATCAAGACACACCGGTGTTTCCCCTTATTATTATTATTATAATTATTATTATTATCATCAATCAAGATTATTATCTTTATCAATTATTTCAATTTTCTTATTCTTAATCTTTTGATTTCATCCTATTCGTATCTCTTTCGTCTCTTCGTATCACCTGCAATCTCCGTATTGCGTTCTTCTCAACAAGTTCTTAACATGTTCTACATTAGTTGGTATCAGATACAGAGTTTTTGGATTCTTATCTAGAAATAGATCCTTAAATCGCTTCCGCAACTCAAACCCTAAACATTAAACACACTACAAATCTTAGCTTTCCTTTTTTTTTCAAAATTCAATGGAAGATAAACCTATCACCTTAGCTGAAATTGAAAAACTCTTTGAAACCAAACTTGGATCCAAATTTGAAGATATTAAAACGTCCATTTGATTCTCTAGAAACTAAACTTGATTCAACTTCAAGTTCGTTGAAAACAAGACTTGATTTGCATGGAGAATGTATAGACAAAATATGGAAACATGTTGGTCTTGGCGACTTAGTGATGCCTAAGTTAGACGATATTTCAGGAGATGGAGAGAAGAAGCCAGAAGAAATAAAAGTCGATGAAACAACAAAAGTTAAACCTTCCTTTGTTCAAAATACGTCTATTTATGGGAATGTTTCACATGCCATTCAACACACAGAACCATTAGAAGGTTATATTCACAAAAACAATGCAACCGTAACTATCAACAGTGATGACAAAGACAAAAGTGAAGACATCCAAGAACGACAATGGATAAAAGAAAGACGATTAAAGTCTAATATGAATCCTTATGGAAATCTTCCAAAATATAAATTAAAGGATGACATACCTAATTTTAATGGTGGGTTACATATTGAGGATTTTCTGGATTGGTTATATGAAGTGGAATCGTTTTTTACTTATATGGAAGTCCCTGATTCTTCTAAGGTGAAACTGGTAGCATATAAACTTAAAGGTGGAGCTGCAGCTTGGTGGGAAACTCTCTGTGATGATCCGCGTAAGTATCACAAACCTCCTACATGAACTTGGAAGAGAATGCGAGACTTATTAAGAGCTAAGTTTTTACCACAAGATTATAAAAAACAACTGTTTCTCAAACTTCAAAACTGTCGACAAGGAGCTAGACTAGTATAGGAATATGTAACTGAGTTCTATGCATTAATTGCTCGCAACAGATTGAACGAAACTGAAGAACAGTTGGTTGCACGCTTTATAGATGGATTGAACAACCTAATTCAACAGGGAATGACACAATCCGTATTTACAATGGTTGAAGCTATTCAACAAGCTATTAAGATTGAAAGACGTGTACTAAATTCTTCCAGACTAGCATTACCTCGACAAGCTTGTTATCAACACTATTATAAAGCTGCAAAACCATATAATCCACAACATTATTATGGTAACCAAAGTGAAAAAGGATCAACAGAAGTTGTTGATCCACAAGAGCGAAGTAATAATCGACCTGTTCAACAACCAAAAAACCAAAACCAAAACCAAAACCAAAGCTCTTTTTCCAGTAACAAGTATCGGGTAGAGCGAAGATAAACCGCATAACGATCTTATCTCCAAGATGCGACAAAAGTTTTTACACCGGCTGTATGACTGCCGAGACACAACCCGCCCGAAGGTAGGAGTAATTCCTTAACACATCCCATGTCGTATTGTGATGAGCAGGGAGTGAGCACACTGCTCTAGCTGGGTTTACGTAATCACGACTGTTAGAGTGGCATATTCACTTTATCCCTGCCCAGAAGAGAGAGCAAGTCTTCCATGACGGTTTACATGTTCGCGGTTTACACAGTCCTACTAAGAGAGAAAGCTTCCAACGTATACTCAAAAGTGAAGAAGGGTCTAGTCGCTTACCTTATGTACATACCTCTTCCCAATGGGTCGCTGCCCTCCATGCTGCTCTGTCGAGTGCCAGCTCTCTCTCCAAGTCTCGATCCTTAAGTACATACCTCTTTAACAAATATCGCTACCCTCCACGCTGCTCTGTCGAGCGCCACCTCCTCTCCACGCCTCGGTCCTGCAAGTCCTTCATGTCCAGTTTGATCAGTTCATCCCAGGTTAATTTCGGTCGTCCTTGTCGCTTCATTCGACCTTCGTCCCATCTAATGCGTCCTAAGCATACCGGGGCATCAGGCGGTCTTCGTTGGAGATGTCCGAACCAACATAGTCGATGCTTCGTGAGGATATTCTCCATCGGTGCTACCCCAAGCTTTCCCTTGATAAACTCATTTTGGATCTTGTCATGTTTTGTAAGTCTGCATGCCCATCTTAGCATCCTCATCTCCGCCATATGTAGCTTTCTGATGTTTGGGTTTTTAGTCGCCTAACACTCTTCCCCGTACAACAATGCGGGTCGAATTGCCGTTTTGTAGAAATTTCCCTTCAGTTTAGTCGGTACCTTACGGTCACAAAGGACTCCCTTTGAAAGTCTCCATTTTTCCCACCCTACGTTAATTCTGTGCCGGATGTCCTCGTCTATGTCTCCATTAATCTGGATCGTAGATCCCAGATAACAGAAGGACTCTTTCCTTGGTACAATCTGCAATGATCTATCCCCATCACGATGAAATTTTCGAAGATTACCCGGGCCTGTCGGCCAAGGCTATATACTCGTTGAATACATCAGTGTAGCGCGCGTGTGGCCTAGAACATCTAAGGGCATCACAAACCTGTTATTGCCTCAAACTTCCGTGGCCTAAACGGCCATAGTCCCTCTAAGAAGCTGGCCGCGGAGGGAATCCTCCGCATAGCTAGTTAGCAGGCTGAGGTCTCGTTCGTTAGCGGAATTAACCAGAAAAACCGCTCCACCAACTAAGAACATCCATCCACCACCACCCTGTTCAACAACCATCAGCTCCAAAATTTTCATTCAACCAAACACCTCTTCCTTCAGACAATGCACCATTAATAAATATTCCTGCTGCTAAACCACCTCAAGGTACAAACCAACGAGATACTGCTCCAAATACTAGAGGTAAATATCAACAACAATTTCCTCCTTTACCTAAAACTGCTAATCCTTATGCAAAATTTAGGGGAGAGAAGTGTAACAAATGCAATCAATCTGGTCATACTTCTAGTGACTGTCATAAGTTTCATGCTTATATTGATGAAGCTCAAGAAGTAACACAAGAAGAAAATATCTTAGAAGATGAAGAACATCATTATTTGCATGCACATGAAGCTTATGATGCAGATTTTCTGGGTGTTTTACGTCCAATACTGATCACAGAACCATGCCTTTCACAAAGACATAGTATTTTCAGGTCTCAATGCATTATAGAAGATAAACTTTGTAGTATGATAATTGACAGTGAAAGTACTGAAAATTATATAGCTGCAAAGTTGGTTGAAAAGTTGGGATTACCAGTAATTCTTCATTCCAATCCATACTCTGTTGGATGGATAAACAGTTCTTCTACACAAAAGATAACTCATCAGTGTTTGTTTAAGTTTTCATTCCCTGGATATGAAGATTATGCTCTTTGTGACGTGATTAATATGAGTGCTGCAAATCTACTTTTGGGAAGGCCATGGAAGTATGATATTTGTGTTGTTCATAACTGCTATGAAAATACGTACACCTTCATTCATGATGGTTTTACCAAAGTACTATGGCCTTTACAATCTTCTACTTCAACAAGAGAACACTCTGAACCGGAGACAACTACCCTAGTTGCTTCCATTACTCGATCTTTACAACAAACTCATACATTGAGTTCTCATGAGTCTACTAAGCCGATTGTGGAGATTCCTTCGAAGGTACAAAACTTATTGTCTTCTTTTGGTAGTTTATTTCCTGATGAATTACCTAATACCTTACCTCCATTAAGGGATTTGCAACATCAAATAAATTTTATACCAGGAACTTCTCTTCCTAATCAAGCTCACTATAGGTTGAGTCCTAAAGAGCATGAGATTTTACAAGGACAAGTTGATGATCTCTACAAAAAGGATTGATTATATTAAGCAAAAGACCTTGTGCTATCCCAGCATTTTTAGTAGACAAGAAAGATGGAGGTGATCGTATGTGTATAGATTATAGGGCTTTGAACAAAATAACTATACCATATAGATTTCCAATACCTAGATTAGATGATATGATTGATATGCTTTTTGATGCTAAAGTATTTACAAAACTTGATATACGAAGTGTTTATCATCAAATACGAATTCGTATAGGGTATGAATGGAAGACTGCATTTAAAACTCGTGAAAGATTATATAAATGGCTTGTGATGCCATTTGGTTTGTCAAATGCTCCTAGCACGTTTATGCGTGTTATGAATCAAGTATTACAACCTTTTCTGGGCAAATTTGTCATCGTGTACTTTGATGATATTTTGGTTTACAGTCACGATGAGGAAGAACATCTTGAACATTTATCTCAGGTATTTTCCGCACTATAAGAGAATGTGTTATATGTGAACTTAAAGAAGTGCACCTTCCTTACAAATAAAGTGACATTCTTGGGTTATGTGGTTTCAAGTACTGGTAATTCTGTTGATGATTCAAAGATTAAAGCCATTGTTGATTGGCCTATTCCTACTTATATTCGTAAAGTGCGAAGCTTTCATGGATTAGCTTCTTTTTTTATAGGAGATTTGTCGAGAATTTCAGCACTATTGCAGTTGGTCTTACGGATTGTTTGAAACGTGATACATTTGTGTGGACTGAAGAAGCAGACAAGAGCTTCAATTTACTCAAGGAAAAGCTATGTAGTGCTCATGTCCTTGCTATGCCAAATTTTGACAAGCCTTTTTAAATACATTGTGATGCTTCCATTGTTGGTATAAGAGTTGTACTATCTCAAAAAGATCATCCAGTTGCTTATTACAGTGAGAAGAAATCTGATACAAGAAAAAAATGGTCTACTTATGAACTAAAATTGATAGCACTTGTTCAAGCTTTAAAGCAATGACATCCTTATCTTATTCACAGTGAGTTCATCGTAAATACTGATAATCAAGCTCTTAAATTTTTGAAAACATCAACTAAAGTTAATAGGTTCCATGATAGGTGGTTATCCACCATCAATTAGTATACATTCTCTATAAGAAATAATAGTGGAAAACTAAATCAGGTAGCTGATGCTTTAAGTAGGAGAACTCATCTTCTTGTGACTCTCAAACATGAGAGTTTGGCTTTTGATTTTCTAAAAGACCTTTATAGTGAAGACAAGGATTTTCAAAGTTTATGGGAAAAGTGTGGTTCTTCAACAAGCATTGTTGATGATTTCCTCATTCAAGATGGTTTTCTTTTTACAGGAAATCGTTTATGTATTCCACATTGCTCTTTACGTCTTCATCTAATCATGGAATTACATGGCAGTGGTCTTGGTGGACATTTTGGACGTGATAAAACCATTTCTTTGGTTGAAGAACGTTATTTCTGGCCTTCATTGAAACGAGATGTTCAAAGGTATGTACAAAAGTGCATGGTTTGTCAGCAATCTAAGGGAACTGTTCAAAACACAGGTTTGTATACTCCACTTCCAATTCCAGAGGCTCCTTGGGTAGATATTAACATGGATTTTGTGCTTGGTTTACCACGTACTTGTAAAAGAAATGATTCTATTATGGTGGTGGTGGATCGATATTCAAAAATTGTTCACTTCATAGCTTGCAAGAAAACAACAGATGTTTTACATGTTGCTTACTTATTCTTCAAGGAATTCGTACATTTTCATGGAATTCCAAAACTATTACATCTGATAGAGACACTAAATTTTTGAGCTATTTCTGGAAATCTTTATGGATGCGTTTGGGAACTAAACTTCAATATAGTACAACTGCTCATCCCCAGACAGATGGGAAAACTGAGGTGGTCAATCGTTCTATAGGTAATCTGATTCGAGATAAGATAATTGAAGGCAAAGAAAAACAATGAGATACTCTCCTTCCTCATATGGAGTTTTCTTTTAACACTTCAGCTAACAGACCTACAGGTAAGACACCTTTTGAAATTGTTTATTCTAAGGTCCCCAACCATATTTTGGATTTGGTAGTTCTTCATAAGCTGCAACAGTCGAGTACAAGAGCTGATACTATGCTTGAGAAAGCTTCACAAATTCATCAAGAAGTGAAAGCAAAACTAGCAGTTTCTAACAACAAGTACAAAGAAGATGCAAATCATCACAGAAGACTTAAGACTTTTAATGAAGGAGAGTTGGTTATGATTCATTCGAGGAAAGAACGATTTCCTACTGGAACTTACAACAAGACAAAAATGAAGAAGTATGGACCATTCAAGATACTAAAGAAAATAAGTGATAATGCTTGTATTGTTGATCTTCCAACAGATTGGAACATCTCTAATATTTTCAATGTCCAAGAAATTTTTACATTTCATGGGGATAATGAAGTTCTTTTTACCAGCAAACTCGAGGACGAGTTTCTTTCAAGAAGGGGGAACTGATGTGGTACATCCTTTGTTCAAGACAACATCAACTATGACAAGTTGATCCTTTTACGAATGAAGCAACTTTGACAAGTTGTTCTCGTTCTACTGAAGCAACTCTGACAAGTTGGTTCCATTTTGTAATCAAATTTGTTTAGTTTACTTGCTTTACAAGTCTTTTGGCTTTCCTAGTTTAGTTAGCTTTCCTTTTTCTTTTCTGTTTTACGGTTCTTGTGAACCTATTTAAAGGCTATGCCTTCTTGTTTAAGGGACATCTTATTATTATTATTCTCAATCAAGATTATTATCTTTATCAACTCTTTCAATTCTCTTATTCTTAATATTTTGATTTCATCCTATTTGTATCTCTTTCGTCTCTTCGTGTCGTCTGCAATCTCCGTATTGCGTTCTTCTCAACAAGTTCGTAACAGGTTCTACATTACTAAGAGTAGCATTTTGTGATGCTTTGAAAATAATGGTTGCAAAATACTATCTTATTATGTCGTACTAAAGTACTACTACCTAGCGCACTAGTCTTGATCTGTGGATACGATAGAAGCACAAGTTCTTCTTTGACTAACCTATAAGTGCCTTGAAGTTTTTCGCTTGTATGTTATGCTCCAGTTTAAGTAGTCATCTCATTACAATTATCACCAATTTGTATCCGCCAAAGGGTTTGCTAATTTCTATAGATCAATAATACCAGTTTTTTTTTTTGCTTTAGGAAAAATGTTATCGGTAACTTGCTAATATTCATTTACATGTGATATGTTCAGACACAAGCATCTAATCCATGAGCTTTATTCGAGGAGAAGCCTCAGTCCATGGAGGAAGCTTAACTCTAGTCAGACCCTGTGCTCCTAATCCGGAAGCCGGAGCGGTATAATAAAGAACTCATCAACTTAATAGGATATTTATAGTTAACCAATTGATTATATATACGGGAATTTGTAAAGGTTAATTTAGATATTATGAAATTTTCTGGCCTGAATCATTCAAATTTGGTTCTGACTCGTAAGTTTTGTAAAGATAGATTTCTGCAGGCTTGCGAGGGTAGGAGTAGAAAGTATAATGCTCAACAATTTTGGGAGTAAACCGTTAATTTCTGCTTAGAGGATAAGTATATTCAAGTCCATCGTATATTCAGCTTTGGTCTCAGATTCTCAATGTCTGAAATATAGTCAAGTCCATTGTATGTATGGCTTAGACAATGCGAAAAACAAAATGATTTTGTGTCATATGTACATTTTCTCATCCCAGAGATTCCAATTTTTGCTACATTTTAGGTCAACCGAATCGGTAGTTGAATAGGCAACAAATCGTTCATTTCATCCGATCCATTATAGGGGCGGGAATATAAAATATGCCTCTAGGACTCTCTCTAACATGCGCTACCAGATAAGAACAGCTCTGCTCTTCCCTCACCGATTCCGGTCCAAATTCCGTTTAATGGGCGCGGAAGATTAAAAAAACGCGGGAGTTTAGTCATGAAAGCATTGTCATCATCATCACTGCTGGGTTCTTATTGCTCTTCTATCAATTCCAGTTTTTGTTTCGGCTTTTCCAACCATTACTCGTTCAATCCTAATCTATCCATTCGCAAGAAGAAGAGGAACTATTTGCCTCGAATAAACAGTCTTAATGCTGTTGTTAAAGGAGGAGAATCAGTTGATGGATTTTTTGTTGTAGATGATGATCTTCAAGCACTATTTGGGGTAATGAATCAATCATTTCTGTTCTATTTCATTTTTCTCATCTCCTTCTACTTATGATTTTCCACCTTTAATTAGCAGATTTTACCAGAAGATTTGCGAAATAATCTACAAAATGATCCAAAAAGAGGACAACTTATAGAGGTTATATTAGATTTAGGTCGTTATCCTGAAGCACGTTTTCTTGGTGAATCTGGTGGACATTATTTGAGGAATACTGAGGTAATAATTCCGTTGATTCATTGGGCAGAATTTAGTTTAAGTGATTAATTAGGTTTGTGTTTAATTTTGATTTTATTGGGTAGGTGTCGATGAAAGAGTTGGAAGAAGCTCAAAGTGTTGTTGGAGAATTTGGAGGGGATAATAGGGCAGGTATTGAAGGTACATTGCATAGGATATCTGCAATTAGGAGTCGAAAAGGGTTGATTGTTGGTTTAACTTGTAGAGTTGGAAGAGCTATTAGTGGTCACATTGATATGGTTCATGATCTTCTTCAGTATGGAGAGAGCATCTTGTTTCTTGGGAGGTAAAGGGAGTTTTTAGCTGTTAGATTTCTCAAGTAATCTCGTCTTTGTAGTCTAGAATTAAACTTTTCTTCGTACTGCTTGACAGTCTTATGTGATATCTTGAACTGTCATAATCAAGCAATTCATTACCGATACACACACCTATCTATGCTTGGAATATAGAGTATAAGTCATAGGAAATGTAATTACTTGCCAACAAATTTCCCTTATGGTATTGCAGGCCTGGAGTAGGCAAGACTACTGTCATGCGTGAGATGGCTCGTGTACTGGCGGATGAACTTCACAAACGAGTGGTATGCAGAGTTTCTTTTTCTCTGAATGAATGGTATCTACGTCATCAGGGGTGTCAATTAGCATCTATTTACCTCTGATTGGTTCTGGTTATTGCATTCCAATATCCAATGACCAGGTGACTAGCAGTTAGCCTCTTCGACACCCCTCATATGTATTGCATTATGAGCACTTTCATCAATCTGATTTTTATTCTCCTACATCTGAACTTGATAATCATTGAAGTGTATATAGGTGATTGTAGACACCAGCAATGAGATAGGAGGTGATGGTGATATTCCCCATTCAGCAATTGGGGGTGCACGGAGAATGCAGGTTCCAGAGCCATCCATGCAGCACAAAGTCATGATTGAGGCAGTAGAGAATCACATGCCTGAGGTGATCCTAGTTGATGAAATCGGTACTGAAGCAGAATCCCTTGCTTGCCGTTCTATTGCAGAAAGAGGGGTGATGCTCATCGGCACTGCTCATGGGGAAGTGCTCGTGAATATAATTAAGAATCATATTCTCTGTGATCTGGTTAGTTTTTCTTTCTCATCATGAATATCTTCAAAGCTTAAAGCGAAAAAAAGATTCCTCTCTTCGGTGCTCCTCATTTATAAGCTTTAGACTGAGGAACAGGCTTGATAATTGAGGACTTGATCTTGTCTTGATCCGTTAAGAAGCCTTATTAGATTTTAAGTTTTTCCTTTACAGTACACATATATAACTTCTTCAAGAGCTTGGACTTTTTCTTTTTTGTTCCATCAATATTTTAGATCTTGTGATGCTCGTCAGTCGCACAAACTTCTGGTTTCATTCTTTAGAGTTAAAGTATAAAGTTTCTTGCCTATAGAACCCTGTCAGTATAGAATTATAAGTTTAATTCTTGATTATCGTGAACTGATGATGATTCCTCGTAGAAATTATCCAGATTGGTGGAGTGGAAACTGTTACTTTAGGAGATGATGAAGCACGAGCTAGACGTTGTCAGAAAACTATTCTTGAAAGGAAAGGTCCTCCAACATTCCCTTTCCTGATTGAGATGAGGGAAAGAAATTACTGGGTAACACATCGGGTATGTTTACCAAGTGTTATCTAGAATTGTTTTCCAGATATTTAGGATAAATGCATAAAATTTATCTCTCTTGGATCCTTTTTGCAGACAGAAAGGAGTGTTGATATGTTACTGCATGGGAAAAAGCCATTGGTTGAGGTAATTCTTTCTAGTGAAAAATAATAAACAGTTTAGTTCAGAAAGGAATATTGGCTGCACTGGACAGTGACTTGAAGAATCCATAGACCCATGCCTTTTTGGCTGCCAACCAGAGGCGTAGGCAGTCTAAAGCAAGGGTGTGCAGTCGCACACCCTGCCAAACTGACTCCCAAGCCTAATTTAGGCCAATTTATAGATTAGGGTATTTGCAAGCCTAATCTTGCTTCGTTGCACCCCCTAAAAAAAAATTTGCACCCCAAAGTATAATTTTGCATCCCCTATTTAGAAATCTTGGCTCCGCTCATGCTGCCAACCTTTACCAAGTAACAGATGAGATCAGTTTGCGTAGTACATCCAAATTTACCGATTTCCAGACATTTGATTTGTGGGCATGTAGGTTAGATGTTGTACTCTTTCACTGTGATGACTCATTATTCTTAATAAAGCTTCCTTTTGAAAATATGAAAAGTTGTTTTCTTTTTGCAAAGCACGTCTCGATTTTTAAACATCTTAAACTATTTATCTGATGCTGAACCTAAGTTTGCATTTGAAAGGATAAATAACATTCATAGGTGGTTCACAAAATAGCTCTGAATCCGCGGATCTCCGGCCGGATTCTGTTAGTGTTATGGCTAGCTGGCAATAGCGTTAAATTGAGCACTTGTTTGGAGCTGTGCACCAAGGGTCTAATGTTAAGCAGAACTGATATTTCTCTCTGCTGTCAGGTTAGAAAGAGGGATGATCAGTTCAAGGTTGTGATAGAGAGATGGAAAGCATATGATGGAGATGGGATTTAAATTGCACGTGTCATCTATCGAAAAGGTAAGTTATAACCAGTCTCGTGGAACTATTATCTTTCTATCATTTAAGTTGTAAAGATGTTAAGGAATAACAGGTACTTATCAACTGAAACCTTACATGCAGAAGTAGGCACCACTGGCTAGTTTAGTATCATGTTGAACACTCATGAGTGTCTTGTCAAGCACTCGTCATTTGTATCCAGGGAGGGCTAGCTGGTATCCCATTCCGTTTGAAAAGTGCAGTCTCGATAAGCACCATGGGTAACTTTTCAAGTCATTCAATTTGCTAGAACAAAATCCTTTACTTTTATTACTTTGTTATGGCGGGTTGATCTAAAATTAGGATTATCTAAAATCGGGTTTATTTAATGTAGGCAGTTGCTGGATGGCACAATTTGAGGGAAAGAAGATGATATGTCTGTTTTTCTGTAAATGCATTGTAATCTGTATCTGTAATTTTTGTAGATTAATCTGTATTCTCGTAGTGTTTGTGGTACCTTAGGAGCCACTGTCGTAACCACACTTATTTCTTCATGTTGTTATGTAACCCCCTTATCTTCTATTTTGAATTCAATGCTTCTTCATTATAATGTTAATCCATCATATCTACCCGAAAACATAATTGCAGTAAATAGCATTTTCTTTCCCAGTATCCTTGGCTTGCTTTTTTCTTTTTGGAGTTTCAGTATCCTTGCCCCCTTGCTTGTAAATATGCTTAAAATATTGGTTATTAAGAGTCTCGTGCCCAATGCTTACTAGTTGGGTTTGAACTTTTGAACCAATACACCAGTAAAGCCCTGCAATGTGGATAAGAAATGATAGGTGACAGGAAGGATGAGGTCCAGATTACTCTAGAACTCCATTTCTGAAAATTGTAAAACTGTGTATCTGGAAATTCAGGTGCCATTCTTTGCTGCAGAGAAAATGGCAAGCGCTGCAGTTCTTAGACATCAACCAGCAGTGCATTCTTCTAACTTCATCATCAAAGCCAATACCACACGCAGAATCTCATCGTCACTAAGATTAGTAGTCAGGGCAGCAGCTGGGAATACAGAGAAAATGGCAGCTGAAAAAATGGGGATTAAGATTGAGAAGAATCCTGATGAATCCAAACTCACCAGCCTTGGTGTCAGGACTTGGCCCAAGTAACTTCCTCTCTGTCTATCTATCTCTGTGTACTAATAACATGTTCTTGTTATCTTTACTGTGTTGTTTTATCTTTATGTGTTGATTTTTCTTAGTGGGGATGTCCTCCAAGCAAATTCCCATGGACATATGATTCAAAGGAAACATGTTTTCTCTTGAAAGGCAAAGTAAAAGTGATTCCTGATGGTGAGAGTGACTTTGTGGAGTTTGGTGCTGGTGACTTAGTGGAATTCCCAAAAGGAATGAAGTGTACATGGGATGTTACAGAAACCGTAGACAAGCACTACAAATTTGAATAAAAAAATCTTTCCTTTCTTCCTCATTATTTCTTCTCTTCCGGTATGATGTACGTGCACATATAATGTTGAGAACAGTCTACTCTAATTTGTGGTTAATACAAATAAAGCTTGGGCAATCTTTCTTTTACGTTAGATCAAGGGTTTTACTTCATAGGTTGGAGCGTTTACTGTACTCCACTTTCCTTTCATATTGAAGGATTGAACCTATGGTGGAAGTGAGATCCCAAGTGGAAATCCTTCAAAATCAAGGAAAATGAAAATGACAAAGCAAAATAATTTATTTATTTTAAATATTTTTCTTTCGCCAAATGAGACCGTGAAAGAATTGGTGCGTTTGGGAAGAGTGCGACTCCTCCACCATACTGGCACATGAGTTGCTGCCGCAGAAGAATAATTTCTCAGGCGACCTAAGCGCATCACCTTATAATTCGAAGGAAAAAAAATAACCAAGTTTATTCCGAATTTCCACAGAAGAATATGGCAGCATGGCTGATAGGTTGGCATCTTCTTCCTTACAATTTGGTGCTTACGGACAAATTTGCATCTCTCATGTCAACTGTCTGAGGGTAATAAGTAGGCTAGCCCAAATACACAGCCACCTTTTTAATGGGCGGACCAAGTAAGGGAGGGAGGACCTTGTATATGGTCATTTCTTTTTGTAAAACGTAAATGATCAGTTGACACAAAAAGATTGGAAAAGGTCTGGGCCAAAAAACCAAAAATACCTTTTTGAACCATTTTTTTTCCTTCAGACATTTTCATAAATAAACCGAAGAGGAGGAACACTATGTATTAGACATTTTTATAAGTAAACCAAAGAGGAAGGGCAAATAGGTAGACATTTTCGTAAATAAATCAAAGAGGAAGGGCAAATAGATATAAGAGTCAAATAATATTATAATTCCTTATGTATCCTAATTTTTAGGGGTATAATTGGTAACCAAACTTCAATATAACATATCTAAAAATCTGTGCCTTGAAATTTTACAAATTTTAAAGTTTTTTAAAAAAACTACGCAATGAGTACAAACAACAATATCAAATTTAGAGTTTTTACGAAAAGTTCGGAGGTATTTATTATTTTAGGCACACATTTTCGACAATAAATGTATATCAATTATGCAAACCGCCACAAAGGATACATAATACTTTATGTAGCCATATTTTGGTTTATGCGTCAACTAATTTTCCGTTGTAAATAATAAAACGATACTCCCCCCGTTTCAAGAAAAGTGATATTTTCACTTTAGGCACAATTCTCGACATGGTTTTTAAACTCGTACGATTCACGAGTTGAATCGTACGAGTCGAGTCAGAAATTCAAATTTCGATTCAAGGCGCTTTTGTGAAGCGTTTCACCGAAGAATCGGACAAGTCAACCTTAGTCTACGCTTCAAAGAGCAGTCAAACCACATATCGTGCCTTTTTTTTTGTTGTTGTTTAGGGGTCGAACCAGTGACCTCGGGGAACTGAGCTCCATTTTGTGATTGATAGCGTATTTGCATCTTATTTATAAGAAATTTGGAAAATATATGTAAATTTTATTAAGCTTTTCACCTTATTCATTATTTTTTATAGGCAAATATACGATTCAAAAATGGACTGTGAATCTACGATTCACGATTTAACATATGATTCAATTCTTGAATTTTCAAAAACGATTCACGATTTGATTTACGATTTAAAAACCTTGATTCACGAAAATTGAATGCATAGTCATTATGCAAACCACCACAAAGGTTGCATAACACATTATGCAACCATATTTTGGTTTATGCATATAATAATTTTTCGTTTCAAGAAAAGTAATACTTTCACTCCGTTTCAGGAAAAGTGATATTTTCATTTTTTTCAATTTGGCCTATTTTTAAGCAAAAATGAAACTGGAGAAGTACCTCTTTTTCTGAAATAGAGGTAGTATATGTTAGACATATAGCAACCGTGACTGACTAAGTCACGATGGTTTGTGTATCTTTCCTATTATACGGATATATATCCTACTAATTGAATATCTAGGAAATCTGTGTAATCTAGGAAAGCTTTGTATATTCTATATCCTACTAATTGAATATCTAGGAAATCTGTGTAATCTAGGAAATTCTTGTATATCCTATATTCTGTGTATCCTTTGTAATCTTGATAATATAAATACACAAACCTCTTAGTGTTTCTCTATCATTGAGAACACGTTAAAAATAAGTTCCAACTTGGTATCACCTTGGTTAATCCAAGGGCCTGTTGTTTTTTTTTTCTTCCTTTTTGATCATCTTTTTTTTCAATCACTAGTCATCATGACACCAAATTCGACTACAACTACTAAAACTACTATCTCTGTTGATGAATCCTCATCATGGTCTGATATTCCTTTTGCTAGACTTCATGGAGTTATTTCGGAAAAACTTAATGGCAACAATTTTCTCCTGTGGAAAGCTCAGTTTTTACCCTACTTGCAAGGTTATGGTCTTGAAGGCTTTGTCAATGGTTCCATCAAGTGCCCCCCTGCTCAAACTGATAACTCTTCTACAAACCCTAATTTTCTCTCCTGGACTCGCACCGACAAGCTTCTCCTTGGATGGATTTTATCATCACTGTCATCTCCTATTCTGGCTAAGGTCAAATCCTGTCAGACATCTTCTCAGGTTTGGACTAAACTTGAGGAATTTTTTGCCTCTAAAACTGATGCTACACTTGTTCACTTAAAGTCCTCTCTTCAAACCATTACCAAAGGTAACTTATCCATGGCTGACTACATCCAATCAGTTCGTAACATCGTTGATTCTCTTGCAGCTAGTGGTCATGAGATTTCTAGCACTGAGTTTTGCCATTATGTTCTCAAAGGACTTGATTCAACCTATGAGAGTATTGTCAGTTCTCTAATTACAACTATGAGTTTGATTACTACTGATCAGTTTGAATCCATACTTTTATCTTATGATCTTCGTGTTACTGCTCAAAACAAACTGCTTTCTGCATCACATGAGGCGAATATTGTGCGTACCCATCGTCCCAGTGATGTGCCTCTCACGAAGAACGGCACACCAGCTATTATTTGTCAGATCTGCTTACAACCCTATCATGATGGACGGAACTGTTGGAAGCGTTACGATCAGAACTACTATCCTCCGCGCCGTCCACCACCAAAGCATGGCTCCGCAAGAGGTGGTAAAAGTCACTCCTCATCGTGCTGCCTATACTGCCACCCACACTCCTATCAACATTCATGATTGGCTTCCTGACAGTGGTGCCACCAATCACATGACAAATAATCTTGGTAATCTTCAAACTCATTATGAGTATACAGGTCCTGATCAGATTAAGACTGCTAGTGGTGCAAATCTCTCTATCTCTCATACCGGTAATGCTGTTCTACAAACACCTACTCGTAAGTTTGTGTTGTCTAATGTACTACATGTTCCGCATTTGTCCCACAATCTGCTCTCGGTATCTCAATTCTGTCGTGACAATGATGTAGTTTTTGAATTTTGTGATGATTTTTGCCTTGTTAAGGATCGACTTACGAGGGAGGTAACACTTCGGGGTCAGCTTCGTGATGGGTTATACACTTTTCAGCATGTCTCTCCCAAAGCTCTCGTTGGTGAACGTGCTTCCATTCAAACCTGGCATCACCGTTTGGGCCATCCAATGCTCCGTACCGTTCAATCAGTTGTTCGTCATTATCATCTTCCAGTTTCCAATTCTAAGTTTTCACTTTGTTCTTCTTGTTTAGAGAATAAGAGTCATAAATTACCTTTTAAATCCAGTACTATGGTTTATGATCATCCTTTAGATTTGATTGTGTCAGATGTTTGGGGACCTTCCCCTATTTTATCCAATGAAGGTTATCGTTATTATATATTGTTTGTTGATGCTTTTAGTCGATACACTTGGATATTCCCCATGCATGCTAAATCTGATGCGTTACAAATCTTCATTACATTCTCTAAACATGTCGAAAATATTTTTAACACTAAGATCAAAGTTTTTCAGTCTGACAATGGTGGTGAGTATCAAAAATTCACTAAAGTTTTGCAAGCTAATGGCAGTCATCATCGTTTCTCTTGTCCTCACTCTTCCGCGCAAAATGGCTTAGTAGAACGTCGCCATCGTCATGTTGTTGAAAGTGGTCTTACTCTCTTGTCTCTAGCGTCTGTTCCATCATCCTTCTGGTATGATGCTTTCTTTACAGCTACTTTTCTTATGAACCGAGTGTCTTCTACTCCAACTGGTTCAAAATCTCCCTATGAACTTCTGTTTAATCGTGCACCGGACTATCTCTCATTGCGCACCTTTGGCTGTCTTTGCTTTCCACATCTTCGACCTTATGGTAGAACAAAATTGGATTCTCGTTCCTCTCCTTGTGTTTTTCTTGGTTACAGCGATCATCGCAAAGGGTATAAGTGCCTTCATCTACCTACGACTCGTGTTTACTGGTCTCGTGATGTTGTCTTTGTTGAAGACAAGTTTCCCTTTGCTGCTGCCCCTGATAAGCTACCTCCGTCACCGTCGTCCTTACAGGTATTTTCTTCACCATCTTCCTCCTCTATTTTTCCTACCGTACTGTCTCAGTTGAACTCTACTGCTAATATGTGGCTTCATGGAACTGAGTTACCTAGCGGATCCACTCCAGCTGCACCTATTACGTCTGCTCAGCCACATTCCGTTGTTACAGCTTCAGAACCTGCCCCTGTCGTTCCTCAGCAAACGTCTCTGCAAGTTCCTGCATCCGCACCTTCGTTACACGCTGACGCTACTATCTCTGCACTACCACAGACATCGATCATTCCTCAGTCTGTTGCTTCCATTCTACCTGCTGTTGCCTCTCCTGATCAGTCCCCAGTTGTGACTGCACCCACTGTTACGCCTACAACAACTGATTCCCATGCAGTACATATTACGCCTGTAGCTTCACCTGATGGTATTGGCACTCATCATACCTCGTCATCGTCAGCAACTGTGCCGCTTTCTCGTACTATTTCTGTCAACGATTCACTACAGCCGACTGTTACTAACTCTCACTCAATGATAACACGAGGCAAAGATGGTATTTTCAGGAAGAAAGCTCTCCTCGCTTCTGCGCACACTAAGCTCACTGATGACTTGTTTGAACCAACTTGCTATTCTCAGGCAAAAACTGACCCCAAATGGATTCCTCCGATGGACCTAGAAATTGATGCGCTTCGGAAGAATGGGACTTGGTCTCTGGTTCGGCCTCCTCTGCACCAGAACATTATTGGTTGCAAATGGGTGTATCGTGTTAAGAGGAAACCTGATGGCACTATTGAACGTCGCAAAGCTCGGTTAGTTGCCAAGGGTTTTAATCAACAGGAAGGTATTGATTACGGTGAGACTTTTAGTCCAGTTATTAAACCATGCACTATTCGTATTATCTTGACGTTGGCTTTGTCTTATCATTGGCCTATTCGCCAACTTGATGTTCAAAATGCTTTTCTTAATGGCATTCTACATGAAGAGGTCTACATGAAACAGCCCCCTGGCTATAAAGATCCTCAGTTTCCTGATTATGTTTGCAAGCTCCATCGATCTATCTATGGCCTCAAACAGGCTCCTCGTGCATGGTATACTCGTCTCAGCTCTTTTCTTCAAAAACTTGGTTTTGTTACTTCGGTCTCTGATACCTCTTTGTTCATTCGTCGTTCCGCTGAGAGTGTGATATTTCTTTTGGTATACGTTGATGATATCATCTTAACGGGGTCTTCTATGACGTGTATTCAATCTCTTATGACTGATCTTCATAACGAATTTGCTCTTAAGGATCTAGGCTCGCTGTCATACTTTCTTGGCATAGAAGTCACCCAACTTTCTAATGGATTGTTTCTTTCGCAACGTCGTTACATTGAGGATCTTCTTGTTCGTGCCAATATGCAAGGAGCTAAACCGGTAACCACTCCCTTCAGCACGTCCACTGACTTGCATCCGGTTGATGGTCCCTTGCTGTCTGATGTTACCATGTACAGGAGTTTGGTTGGTGGTCTTCAGTATCTCTCCATGACAAGACCGGATATTTCCTTTGCAGTTAATAAGGTATGTCAGTTTATGCATAAACCCACGGAAGATCATTTGATTCTCGTCAAGCGTATCCTTCGCTATTTGCAACATACATCTACCTTTGGGCTTTTTCTACGTCCTGAACGAGATTTGCATCTTAGTTTCTCCGCATATACTGATGCTGATTGGGAAGGTGACCATCTTGATCGTCGTTCTACAAGTGGATATTGTGTTTATCTTGGTTCCAATCTTATTTCTTGGAGTTCTCGTAAACAGCGGACAGTTTCCAGATCCAGTACAGAATCTGAGTATCGTGGTTTAGCCATTGCAACGGCTGAATTGATGTGGGTTGAATCTCTTCTTCGTGAACTACAAGCTTCTATTCGTTTTCCTCCTACTCTTTGGTGTGACAATTTGGGAGCTACTTATCTCACAATGAATCCGATATTTCATGGTCGAACAAAACATATAGAAATTGATTATCATTTTGTCCGCGAGCGAGTTCAGGAAGGACAACTTATTGTTCGGTTTGTTTCATCTACGGGTCAAATTGCAGATATCTTTACTAAAGCTACTCCAAAGGATCATTTTTGCAGACTCCGCTCTAAGCTCAATGTCATTGACTACCCGCTCAGATCGAGGGGGAGTGTTAGACATATAGCAACCGTGACTGACTAAGTCACGATGGTTTGTGTATCTTTCCTATTATACGGATATATATCCTACTAATTGAATATCTAGGAAATCTGTGTAATCTAGGAAAGCTTTGTATATTCTATATCCTACTAATTGAATATCTAGGAAATCTGTGTAATCTAGGAAATTCTTGTATATCCTATATTCTGTGTATCCTTTGTAATCTTGATAATATAAATACACAAACCTCTTAGTGTTTCTCTATCATTGAGAACACGTTAAAAATAAGTTCCAACTGTATATGCTTAAAAATATCATTCCAAAAAAAGAAAAGAAAATGATGCATAATGAATTATGGAGCCACCACAAAGGATGCATAACAGTTTATATAGTCGTATTTGGTTCATGCATCCACTAATTTGGTTATGTAACCGCTAAAACGATGTATATGCCTCAAAAATATTTCCCCGACAACAAAATGGATGTATAACGCTATGCAATCAATGGATGTAAACTTCAGATGCAGAAATTAACGAATACTTTCTCATCTTAGTAGAAATATCATCTACTCTAGTCTTGTGTTAGTGTTGAAGAATAAACCAAGAGAGTATCAAGGTGACACGGTTTGTCATATTTGGAAGGTGAGTCTTAGTTACTATATGGATCAAGAGAGGAGTGAGAGAGAGACAAAACAAAATCCACAGAAGATTACATATCTAAGACACTGCATATATTTTTCATTAATCAAAATCAGCCTTAAATAGGGTTTTACAAATACTTAAAACACTAACATATAACAACCATAAATTCCTAGTTTTTAGGATCCATTTCTCACATCCTAAAACACGATCAACTACTCACAAAATATTAGGATACTCCTAACACCACTTACACGATCACGTGATTTAAACAAAATACCCTAGTAAATCTAATTCAAATAATTATAAACGTGTTTGGATTAAATTCCAACACCTTCCCTTAATTCAAGCACTTTTATCGCATACCATTGTCTTCATCATTGCATCATCCATCATCATCATATCATTGTCTTTATCATTGCATCATCCATCATCATCATACACTTCAGCAACATCATATGTTTTGTGGCCGCCATCATCATCATCATTTGCTGATTAACATGAAGCAGTGCGTCATTTCAACTAACCTAACTTGTTATGCAAACTAAATATTTGCACCTTCACAATTTTTCTTTCAAACAGAATATCAAACATTGCAAGATAAGAATAAAAAGACTAGCCAATTTTTTTGAACACATTGTAATTCTAGAATCCCACAACATAATTTGCATAAATCTCCATCAATTTTTCATCATCAAAATCATTATTTTCTTCACACACACAAAAAAAAAACATTCTTCATCATAATAATTTTCCTTTTCATGTTTTTTTTTCTTCACTCGTACAAAAACAAACATCAAATAAAATCAAAACAATTTTTTTCTTCTTTTCTAAAACTTTTTTTTTTTTTGCGTTGGTGATGATTATTTCCATAGTTTACTGGCCAATTCGTTCTTTCAAGATGTTGAAACATCAAAACATGCAAGATGCATGATTTGGTACATGATCTTTCCCAGAATGTCAGCGATGTTCATGGTATCAAGATTACCAATTCTGGTGAAATGTATTCAATTTATAAACTTGTCGTTAAATTTCGAAGAGGAAACATTAAATACATTTTCAAAAGTCTTGAAAAATTCAAAACGTCTGAGGTCCATTTTATCCCTTAGACAATGTGATTTAGAAGAACAGTTACTTTATGGCAAGAATCTGCGGGTAGTTTCTTTGCTCAAAAATTTCTCTCTCTATGGAGTTGTTCATTCTTCCAGAGTAATTTATTTTTCGATAGTTGAGTATAAGCATTTGAGGTACCTTGACCTGTCCTAATGAAGGACAAGATGTGTCCATCAATCAAATTTAGAATTTGTAGACATTAGTTCTTCGTAGATGCAAAAATATTAAAATGATTCTTGTAGGCATTGGGTCTCTGAAGATCTTAAGGCACCTCGATCTCTCGTTTTCGGATGTTAAAGTGCTTGATGATTCTGTCGTTCAACTTCTCCTTTTTTATCGAGAAGATAGAAATGAAGAATTGAATTGTTTTCAGCATCCTTGGAGTGAACTGAAACCTCCGAGCCTTCTTCCAACAACAATTTCATAACATCTCGTCGCTCATTCATCACCGCCATATGCAAGGGTGTTCCGTGGTTCGAATCCATAACCTCTGATGCTCCAACATCTGCTGTTAAGAGTGTTTTGACCATTTCGAAGCTACCTCATGCAGCAGCAAAATGCAGAGGAGTAAAATCTAACAAATCCTTTTGCAAAACCAGGTTTGGCCTTATCAACAATATTCTTTCGGCTAACTTCAAATCTTCATCAATCACCGCAATGTGAAGCTTGTTTCGATGTAAATGAGAAACTAACAGATCAAGGTTTGTTAATCTGTTGTCATATTTAGTGATTAGGAACTGAAGAACACCAACAAAAAAAGCTCTAAATTGCTGTTAACAGTTTGCAAAGCCTTCTTGTAAGTTTGCACCAGTATTAGCACAGATTGTAGCTGTTTGAGCTACAATCGCATTAGCCCTTTGCATTTTCTGTGAGATAATATGCACGAATACAGGAGACTAGAAGTTTCTTCTTTTACTTTTTGTTTTGTTTGAACAAGGAAGGAGGAGGAAAATTTGTGGCTGAGTATATGTTCTCTCTCTCTCCATTCTCTCTCCTTGTTGGTTTTATCAATAGAGAAATATGGAAGCTTATAGACTTGCACACATAAAACATGATTAGGTAGACTTAAATCCAGTACTTAAAGTTAAAATGTAATAACTATTCAATTTACAAAAACAAAATCTTTTTTATTGCATATCATTGTTTATTTTATCACTTATATCCTCCCAAACTAACCTTGGTTTACAATTACAGGAACCGTAACTTCTATGAAAATTAAAGTTACCTTAACATCAGACTTGCGTACCCAACAAAAAGAAAAAAAATAATAAAATAACAATAGAGAGATAAGACATATGAATTGACATTTAGACAAAAAGATAACATTAGCCAGTTTTTCCCCACTGGCGGTAATATTCATCATAAAACCCAAATTTCTCTAGATTTATTTTCCTATAATTATTCTTCTGAAAGAAATAGGAGAAACACTAAAAAACACATTATCTGTTTCAAAAAACACATTATCTGTTTCAAAGCAATAGGGAGAACTTCTGGTTAAAAAACGACAACTCATAGCATTCCTTTAAGGATGGAGAAAAACGACAACACATAACATCCCAGAACTAGTATCAGGTTCATATCGTTTTTTGGATTTGCTTTTTGTAAAGTGGGGCCCATCCGGGCATACGCTATTGGTCAAACAATGGTTTGCATGCGTAATTTTTTTTGAATTAGTAGCCTTACCTGAAAATATTGGATCTTTGAAAGATCTAAGAGAGTTGAAACTCATATGCTGTAAATTTTAAAGATTTACCCAGAGAAGTCGGAAATTGCCTCGATTGAGGTGCGTGGATTTTTCTGGTTCTAATATTGAATTTATTACCCGAGTCATGCATCAACAACCTTTGCAATTTGGATTTACTCCATTTTGTAGAGAACCGTGAGCTTCCCAAAGAAATTAAAAATTTGCCAAAATTGAGAATTTTTACACATTGTAGAAGAAACAATGACGATATGCCCAGAAGTATAAAAACTTTAACTGGCCTTGAAGTTTTATATTGTTATGTGGTGAGGAAAAAATTAACCACGTCTTGCAGTGGTGGTGACAGTGGAATTAGCAAACCTAAATTCTCTACAAAAGTCGAAAATTATCAAACTTGAATTTTATTGATGCAGAGAGAGCAAAGTTAAAAGATAAGACAGACCTCCGTGATTTGTCTCTACGTATGGGGTCCGATGATCATGACGATGAAATGGCGTTTGATGAGGTGTTGGAGGGTCTCGAACCTAACCCTAAGTTAAGAGAATTTTTTAGAGTAATTTCTTTTCCGGGTACAAAGCTGCCGTAATGGATAGGTTCATCCAACTTCCTTCCAAATTCAGTTGAAATAATGATTTATAAATGCGATAGACGTGAGAAGCTACCAGCACTGAGTAAGCTCCCATGTCTTAGGTATCTAAAAATTGAGGAAATGAAGTCAGTGAAGTTTTTGGGTGAAGAGTTTTATTGCCAACTAGAAGAAGAAGAAAGAGTCATCAGTAATGGTAGTGGTAGTTCTGTAAATACTAGTACTACAGTATCATTATTACCTTCTTTGATTGATTAGTTTGAGATTGGAAAGGATGAAAAATCTAGAAGAATGGGTTGCTCCTCCTACGATTTATAATTCATTTCTTTTCCTTGAAAAGCTAGATATCTTAGATTTCCCAAAACTGAGAAGCATACCAAAAACATTATATTTAATTTCTTAAGCAATTGCATTTGGGTGACAATGTCAGTAAGTCAATTGGTTCAATTTTTTCTACCGTAGGACTCACCTCTCTCACATCCATTAAACTAGATTATTATCGTAACCTATATATCCCACTGAGCATACTACTCTAAAACATTACTCCCAATCTTCATAAGCTAGCCATTAGTAGTTTCTCTAAGTTTCAAGGTTTTGTTGAAGATGATGATTTAAACAACTACAATAACAAATATGGTGATAAGGATGATGAGGAGGAAGTCGTTCTATCTTTTTCATGTCTGAAATGAATTCCAACTCAAACAATACAAGCAATTCTCTTCGCTCATTAAAATTGATTGATTGTCCAGTGATAGGTGTCTAAAACACCTAATTTTATATTTAGTATTTATGCTTTCTTTGCTATTTTTCTTGTAAATTATGTATCTTATGATTGTTTTTGAGTTTATTAGGTGAAATGGAGTCATTTGGACCAAAAAGAGTGGAACTAGCTCAAATACAAGATTTCTTCTCAACATCTTGAAAATAACGAAAAGACGAAGCCAGTGGCAGAAGCATGAGATCATTCCCACATCGTATGAAGGATCTGCGAGCATTTGAAGCATATCAGAGTGGAGTTTGTTAACTGAATTGTCAGTCTTTCAGGACTGAAAATTGAACTGAAATTACTCAGGGGTTGCTGTTTCAGTGGGTGGCCCTTATCTGTGCGGTGAGTGCCTATAATCATTCAGGTAACCCTTATCTAAAGGTGTAGGGTGGCTGGATTAATCTTATTATCCTAGGCATCGAGAAAAGCCCTTCTCAGTACAACAACCTAAACTTCTGAGAAAAATGGCTGCTGTCTGAAAGATTACACAAATTCAGAAGAAGGGAGAGATCGAGAAATTAGGAAAAGAGACTCTGAGTTCAGAATAATGTAGAAATTGAGTTTTTGTTGCTCAGTTGATGACAGAGTTCGAAAAGAAGCTAAGGTTTGAATTTTAGTAAAATCGATTGAAGGATCTGGTGATGATTTCGACGGATTTCAGAGATTGGGGTTTGTCTGAGATCGATGGAGTTGATGGTTGTGTTGCTTCAAGTCGATTTTTACTGAAATGGGCTGTGAGTTAAATCTGTGTTGGATCTTTGATGGAGAATATGGAGATTGGGGTTCCTGAAACTGAAAAGTTGAATTGAAGGCAGTAGGTTGCTGGGATTAGTGATGAAGAACTCAGGCATGACAAGGAAGAACAAGGATCTGAATGGATGACCTGTTGGCAGTGTTCGCAGGTGGATTAAGTATGAAGGCTTAAGTCTGGTACTGTAAAGGAGGGTGCAGCTGAGTAATTGATGCAGTGAACTAAACTGCAAATGATGCTGGTATAAGGATTGAGACTTACAGGGAAGTAAGAGCATCTGGTGTTGTTGGTTTGAAGGTTGTGTGGCGGGAGTTTGGTGATTGTTATAAGTTGGAGCTAATACAAGAGCAAAATGAGTCACAGGGAATGTATTGAATTGGCGGTGATGTGCTGGAGCTGATTGCAGTTGCAGCTGGTGATGTTGGTACCAAGATAGCAAGATTGGTTTTCCTGAGCTGTGTTGGTGGTACTGGTAGCAGCTAATGGCTTTGAATTGTGTTGAATGAATGAACTTGCAGGTAGTGCAGCTGCGACTCAGATCTGGTAATGCTGTTCCGGTGAGAGTTTGAGCTGAGAAAGAGTTGCAGATAAATCTACAGGCGCAGTGAAGCCATGGTTGAGTGCAATGGGTTTATTCAGAGATGAAGGCACTGGTGGCGCAAAAGAAGATAAGCTACTGTTGACGGCGAGAACATGGAATTGAGACCAAGTGAGAAGTTGTTGCTGTGAATATATCTTGAGACGTGGAGGAACTGAATTGTAAAGGTGTAGTTGGCTTAAGGTGGAGAAGTGTGCAAAGGCTGGCATATGAGTTGGTTTTTTACTGTAATGGAAGATCAAGCTGTTGCCTTGGATAGAGGAATGCTACAACTGATTGCAGGTGGTGCTGTTTCTCAATCAGTTTTGTTGTTTCTGCCAGGGATTTGGGTACAAGCTCTTAGATATATGCAGTACAAGTTGGAGCTGAGCAAGACAATGGCTCTGGTTATGTTGCAGAGATGAATAACTACGGGTTGTGAGCTGGTAAGAGTTATTGATTGCAGGAAGTATGAGTTACAAAATGGCCTGAGATATGGTTGGAAATGAGCCAGAATACAGGCAGAAATCCACCGGATCGGTTGTGACCGAGTTGACTCACCGAGGTATGTCTCGGATGGACTTGGACCAGGATAATGGGCTGTCTGAGATTTAGTTTTGGCAGTGGGCTAAGCTAGTTACGGGAATTGAACTGGAAGTGAACCGAAAGGATATAAAAGCGAGACTTTCCCTATATGGGATTGGAGATTCTCTTCTATTTTTGCCTAGGGTTTGAACATGATAGTTTTATTGCTTCTTCTTGTTTATGAACTCCATGGATATGATTAGATAACTCTCTTTTGGTTAAGGAATAAGTTGGAATTTCAACCATGATATTTATGCAATGAATTAGTTTTGTCTCCATATTTTGTTGCTTATGATTCACTATTAATATTGTTATATGATTTGAATGCATGTTTAGTCGAGTCGTGAATCAGTTGAATTAATTTTCATCTCTATTGCTAGATTAGGATTTATTATACGCAAAAGTGATAGAATCCTGATTAAAAGTAGCATGATTGTGATTATTGCTTGTAGTGATACATCCTAGTAGTCACATGTGAGTCATAACCTTTGTTAAAACGGATTAGTGCTTTTACACGTTCGTTTGCATTGATTAGTCTTATTTCATAGAACTTAGTGCTCTTAGGGAGTTAAACTTAATTGTGCTTTTACACTTTAGGTTGCTTTCTAGGAAGAATTCACTTTCACATCTTTTAATGTGTTTGTTGATGATAAGAGGAAATTAGCGGGATATTCTTGCGATCAAGGTATCCTAGGGCTTTTGATAAAAGTTGAGATTAAAATATCAATTCTAGTTATTGTGTAGAAAACATGTTTGTGAATGAAGATGAAATCCGTAACCAATATTTTCTCATCCTCGATTTGATTCGTCTACCTTTATTGTTTGCTTTTATTTATTTTTAGTTTCATAAAAACAAAACATCCCTCCATTGTTTACTTAAGATACCAAAACATATTGACAACCTAGTCCTCTATGTGGGAACGATCCTTTCTTACCCTTGCTATATTATTTATTTTGAGTTGTGAGAAAGTGATATTATTTTTGACGCATACGACAACAATCAAATTTTGGCGCCGCTGCCGGGGAGGCAACGGTTGTCACTTGTTTTTGGTTTCTTATTTTCTTGTATTTAGTTTTGTTTTATTTTCTGGTTTTTAACCCTGTTTTGAGAATCGTGTTTCAGGTACTTATTTCTCATGGATGGAGCATATTGGAACAATGGATACGGTTTCCAACAATCTCAACAACATGACAACTTCCAACAATTCCAAGGGTATAATCAAAACCAATTCATTGGGTATGACCAATATTCCATGGATCCTTATGGTTTTCCTCAACAACCTTATGGCGGGTATGTGTGTGAACAACCACAAGGATTGGAGGATTCTTATGCTCGTGAACAACAAGTCTCTAACTTGTTAGACAACTTTTCCAACTTTTTACGACAAGAGTTTCAAAAAGATAAAGAGGCTACAAACGAGCAACTCCAAGAACTTCGTGAAGGTATGGCTATCTTACGAAGAAGCATTGATGAATACAAGGAATAAAGGTATGAAGAATAATTTTGTTTTCAAAGCAATAATTATTCTAATGTGCCTGTGGTGTGTGATGAATATTTGATTGATGCTAATGTTGAAAAAGGCCAACCTTTGGGGACTTTCGTTGATAATTGTGTAGCTAACTCAACTCTTGATCTTAATAATGATCATTCGCCTATTCAAAAGGATGAGTTTGAGGTTAGCAACACTAAATTCAGCGACAACCAATCTTATGTTAGCTATGAAATTGATGATGATTATGAAGATGCGTTGTTTGAAGCAACTCATGGTGACATTACCCAAAGGTGTACAATGGAATTCTGGGATCAAGATGAAGATGAAAAGGACTATGATGACATTTGTATAGATTACTCAAGCATTGATCTTAATAATGATCAAGAGCCTATTCAAAGGGTGGAGCTTGAGGATGCTGCATTTTTGAGTGTTCTAAAAAAGTTTCTTATAATAAAATTTGGATCCGCAAAAGAATATGTTCCTTACAACGAAGAGGAGTGTGTTGAGAATGAAACCGATATGACCAATATTGTGGAAGACCCAATTGAGCTTGCAAAGAATTGTAATGAAGATGTTGATGCCGAGACTTTAGTTAAGGTAGAAACGGATGAAGAATGGTTGCAAGGTTTGATAGAGGACCATGATATAAAAGAGGTGAGTAATTCACTTGAGTTTTTCAAGGATGAAGAGGATTATGTGATACAAGATATTGTGCAAGGTTTGTCTAACCCTTTGCCTATTGTTTCTTCTCCTTTACCTCTTATTGGTTTGAATGTATGTGCTTCGAGAATATTGTTGAATGACGTTATTTCTCGATTTTCGCCACTAGAAACATTTGATTCTCATACTATGGATGTTTGCAAAAAAGAAACCATAGAAGTACCCGATTTCTATATTCTTTATACACTCCCAAGTGTGGACAAGAATAAGTGTGGGGCAAACTTTTATCGGTTAATAGCTTCGTTTCTGTTTTATATTACTAATATTTGTGCGAAGCTAGTGTTTGCAAAACAGGTTCTATGGGTGGATCCCCAACTTTTCAGATTGTTGGTGTATGGGGAATTCATCTTGCAAGGCGGGTTGACGACTTTAAACCAAGCGCTAAATGGGAGGCAACCCATAGGATGAGTATTTCTTGTCTTGTTTTTAGCTTTTTCTTGTCTTGTATTTTTTTTATTTTTTTTTTCGATTTCTTATCGCATATCATTATGATTTCCCACCTTGACTTTCTTTGGACGATTCAATTTACATTGAGGACAATGTAAAGTTTAAGTGTGGGGGAGTGGTTAAGTATTTGCATTGTAAATTTTTCATGAAATTTTCAATTTTTGTGAATAGTGAATAAACAAACTCCAACTTGTAGTTAGTTTAGAGTCACATAGTATACATGTCGCTAAGATTACATCGAAATTCTCATAAGAGTGACAAAACTTAGAGATGACAGAGAACATGATCAGGTTTCTTACTTGTATGAGAGTTAAAGTTGGATTTAACCATGCCAGTGGAAAATGAGGTGCAGACTGAATTCGGTATTAGATTTGTGATCCCCTATAGTGGAGACTACCCATGTTACATCATGAGAGGCACCGACCTTCAAATCTTTGTACCTGTCTAAATATGTGCTTTTAGAGTGTGTGTCACCGTACGTAAACTCCGGGTAGAATGGTGAGCTACCCAACCTCCCACCAATAGAAGCACTATTTTGATATCTTGAGTACTATTTTATCAATCATGAATGGTGACATCGAATTGCTAACTTACATACCACTTGTATTCTTGTTCGCAGTTAGCACCATCCACTTTATCTCTCTACACCAACAGGTCCATAGAAACACCATCATTATCAACAAGAGGAGCATCACAAATTCGAAGGAAAGTTGAAGACGTTCAAGGTTTACAAGCAACAAATACAGAAATGAGCAGATTTCAGATTCAAGTAAAGCAACAAGACAAGGAGCAGATTTTTTACAAGTTGAAGACTTTATGTACAAGAGCGAAGATTACCAATATGAGAATTCAAGAACTTTATGATATCGAGACATACAAGTTGTGAAGAATCAAACGGTAAAGTACTTACACCATGACTTTTGTACTTGCATTTTTATTTTTATTTTATCATATTTGTATATTATTTTCTCTTGCTCCAAAAAAAAAAAACTTGGGACATGGTCATTGTTATGCTAAGTCCCTTGT
>NC_039362.1:203879789-203897588 GCF_003573695.1 Papaver somniferum
GAAAAAAAAAAAAGAAAAAAAGAAAAAGAAAAAAAGACAAGAAAAATCTTTTGTATCATATTTTGGGTTTGTATCATTTTTGTTTGTTTTTAGTTTTGTTATTTCAATAAAGCCAATGGAAGAAGAAATATTCATAATGAAGTTTCAAGCAACAAGAAATTAGAGGAAAGAATCACATTATCAAGATTCTACGAAGTTCAAGAGTTATCATCGACAGTTGAAGAACGAAGACGAAGATGAAGACAAGGATTGAAGACTGAAAACGTTTCTATGGACGCTATGAGAGTGGTGCTAACTGCACGTCTAACGGATAACGAGGTAAGTAAACATATTCCCACCTTCGTTAGTGGTTGATTTCCTTTCTTAGAGATCGTCAGAAAAAAGGGTTTTCAAAATGAATAAAAGATGTGGGTTTTGAAAACAATTCGGAGGGCTTGGCCTTCCTACTATTCAACGTGTCGTAGGATTCTCTCTTCACTCCTACCTGGACACATGTGTGACCCATAAAAAACTATTTATTATTGAGAGCAGCCTCATAAAACCCTTTCTTGTGAGGCAGAGTCGAGACTTTTGATCACTCCGAACCCGAATTTCTTTCGATAAGGGATGGTTATTTCTCTCTCAACTTTTAAGGATGAGATTGTGTTCATTTATGTGTCTAACTTCTTATTACTAGTGTGCAGAATTTTTATGTCTTCTTAGCGCGTTGGATGCTATCATTTCAGAGAACTTGTAAGTTGGAAAAGTAGGTTTTGTGGGTATATCTCTAGTAAACCCTCACGAGACTATAACTCGTCAACTAGGGACACCTAGGGGTTTAAAGGCTTGTTATACGTGCTAAGTGTGATCGTATCCTCGACGACACGGAGTTGTATGTATATGTTTTAGAGTTTCTTTTGTTTGATTTGCTCGAGGACTAGCAAAGTCTAAGTATGGGGGAATTTGATAGGTGTCTAAAACACCTAATTTTATGTTTAGTATTTATGTTTTCTTTGCTATTTTTCTTGTAAATTATGTATCTTATGATTGTTTTTGAGTTTATTAGGTGGAATGGAGTCATTTGGACCAAAAAGAGTGGAACTAGCCAAAATACAAGATTTCTTCTCAACATCTTGAAAATAACGAAAAGACGAAGCCAGTGGCAGAAGCATGAGATCATTCCCACATCGTATGAAGGAGTTGCGAGCATTTGAAGCATATCAGAGTGGAGTTTGTTAACTGAATTGTCAGTCTTTCAGGACTGACAATTGAACTGAAATTACTCAAGGGTTGCTGCTTCAAGGGTGGACCTTATCTGTGTGGTGAGTGCCTATAATCATTCAGCTAACCCTTATCTAAAGGTGTAGGGTGGCTGGATTAATCTTATTATCCTAGGCATCGAGAAAATCCCTTCTCAGTACAGCAACCTAAACTTCTGAGAAAAATGGTTGTTGTCTGAAAGATTACACAAATTCAGAAGAAAAGAGAGATCGAGAAATTAGGAAGAGAGACTCTGAGTTCAGAATAATGTATAAATTGAGTTTTTGTTGCTCAGTTGATGACAGAGTTCGAGAAGAAGCTAGGGTTTGCATTTCAGTAAAATTGATTGAAGGATCTGGTGATGATTTCGACGGATTTCAGAGATTGGGGTTTGTCTGAGATCGATGGAGTTGATGGTTGTGTTGTGCAAGTTGATTGTTACTGAAATGGGTTGTGAGTTAAATCTGTGTTGGAGCTTTGATGGAGAATATGGAGATTGGGGTTCCTGAAACTGAAAAGTTGAATTGAAGGCAGTATGTTGCTGGGATTAGTGATGAAGAACTCAGGCATGACAAGGAAGAACAAGGATATGAATGGATGAAATGTTGGCAGTGTTCGCAGGTGGATTAAGTATGAAGTCTTGAGTCTGGTACTGTAAAGGAGGGTGCAGCTGAGTAGTTGATGCAGTGAACTGAACTGCAAATGATGCTGGTATAAGGATTGAGACTTACAGGGAAGTAAGAGCATCTGGTGTTGTTGGTTTGAAGGTTGTGTGGCGGGAGTTTGGTGATTGTTATAAGTTGGAGCTAATACAAGAGCAGAATGAGTCACAAGGAATGTATTGAATTGGCGGTGATGTGCTAGAGCTGATTGTATAGAATCCTGATTACAAGTAGCATGATTGTGATTATTGCTTGTAGTGATACATCCTAGTAGTCACATGTGAGTCATAACCTTTGTTAAAACGGATTACTGCTTTTACACGTTCGTTTGCATTGATTAGTCTTATTTCATAGAACTTAGTGCTCTTAGGGAGTTAAACTTAATTGTGCTTTTATACTTTATGTTGCTTTCTAGGAAGAATTCACTTTAGCATCTTTTAATTTGTTTTTTGATGATAAGAGGAAATTGGCGGGATATTCTTGCGATCAAGATATCCTAGGGATTTTGATAAAAATTGAGATTAAAATATCAATTCTAGTTATTGTGTAGAAAACATGTTTGTGAATGAAGATGAAATCCGTAACCAATATTTTCTCATCCTCGATTTGATTCGTCTACATTTATTGTTTGCTTTTATTTATTTTTAGTTTCATAAAAACAAAACATCCCCCCATTGTTTGCTTAAGATACCAAAACATATTGACAACCTAGTCCTCTCTGTGGGAACGATCCTTTCTTACCCTTGCTATATTATTTATTTTGAGTTGTGAGAAAGTGATATTATTTTTGACGCATACAACAGCAATCACCTGCTTTGACGCGCGTTACTCACTGATTTACGATTGTTCAATTCTCTCAGGGAATTAACCATCCACAAGTGCAACAAATTGAAGGAGTCAATATCATACGATCTCAAGACTCTTACTTTTCTTGAAAATTTGGAAATTTTATTCTATTCAAGGAAAAAATTGGGAAATTGTCCCATTTTTACTAATTTGTTTCCAGGAATCTATCCTAAAGAGAGAAAAAAAACTGTTAAATACGTAACATTCCACATGTGTGGGCTTACACATGCCACAGATTAACTTTTGTATCCTCAACCTTTATAGCTTTGATGAGGGACACATCATCTAGCACGCCGATGAGTGACACGTCACCGTAAAATCCGACAGTCAAATTATTTACCCTATTGAAAGGACACTTTTGCCCTCACTTAATAGAGAATTTATCAAAAACTTAGATTGTTATGGCATCCATTTTCGGACTCCTAATGCTACTTATATGTAGAGAAGGAAAACTTTTAACATAATTTTTGTCCAGAAACAATTCGTTTCACCCACCCACACAAATTTTAGAAAACTGCTGCAAGTGAAGAAAATTATGAAATCAAGATAGTTTTTTTAACATAATAAATTTAGTTGGATATATAACATACAAAGAACCAATTTTCCATTTATTCAAAGCGAATATGAGCATCCAGAAGATCCAGTTGATGATAAATCATTACGTATCAAAATAAGGTCCCTTCTCTCACTCTTTATTTCATTATCAGTTACAAAAAAAACAAGATTGTTATAATATCCTTACAACAAAGTTGGAATATATTTGTTTTTTTTTACTGATTGGAGTTATTGCTTGGAAATTTATCTTACAGTGACACTGTAATTGTAGCTATAAATTTTGACAATTGATGTCTCCAAGTCTCAAGCCATGGCCAGTATATTACCAAGATGCAAATGCTTGTGTACATAATTTTGGTTGATCAATCACATGTATAGGCAGATGGACACGAAGAAGCTGGAGGGCGCGTGGGCGAAAGAGAGGTAACTAATTTATTGTATTAATATGTTTAATGGATTCTTATATTAAAGTTAATCTTCGCTTGGAACTGAGCATGATTTTTATTTGATTATAAAGGTGCAAGAAAATGAAGGAGGTGGCGTTTAAGTAAGAAGAACCAAGAAGATTCTTAAGATTTTCCATAGCAGAGTGGTAATGTTTGTTGAATCATTTTAAAGCAGTATCAATCAATCCAGCTTCTTCATATCGTTCCTTCTACAAATGATGACATTCGAGAGTTCAGATGATGATTTTTGTAATATTTTCTAGGATTTTGTTTAGACTTCTTTCTTGCCTCTGCAAATGATTGGTTGTGGTTGTGGTGCCAACCTAGTTGGGATGACCGTCACCATAGTCATGCTCATGGGTCTAAATTATTGTGTGTTTTTATTTCTATCTTTTAATTTTTGTTAGTGTGTTTTTTCTTTTGGCTCGGGGCTGCCCTGTTTTGCATTGGAATTCCAAGTACAAGAATGTAACTAAGTTCTTAATTCCCAGCAAGAACTTAGCTGTAATGTGTAAAGGATTATGTAATGAGGAAATTTGTTATTGCAAATACCTTTATTAATTTGTTGTTGGTTATATTTCTCGAAATGATCAACGAAAACTCTCATATTTTAAGAGCCCTTATTTTATTTGTGATTGTGTTTGTGTTGTTTGAGTTGAAGTAAAATGAAAAACCCGCAAGAAACTGATATTTTTGAAATTCAAAGAAAAAAATAACATATATCAGGTCCATTTTGGTGGTTTCTTTTTGGATGGTTTAGGAAGAAATCGATCATATTTCCCAGGTTGATGGTGATGTTTGCTAGATGAAAAATGTTCGAGCGTGCTTGAGAAAATATTTTCCAAATTATAAAGATAACTTTTATACAATCCACTGTTAATGTAGCTGCATGGAATGACTCTTTTCTCACTCTTTCTCTTTCTCGTAGCAATTTTCACGGCGAAAGTGTAAATTTTTATGTATTTCGTCCTAGGCTAGAAGAAGAGATGGAAGCAAAGGGGGGAGATGAACTTACAGTTAATCAATTAGATTTTTGAGGGGCTGTGAGTGCATTAATCCTAAATAGGATGAAAGGGGTTTGAGTTTATTCATTTTTTTTTTCTGTTTACAAAAGTGTTTCTTTTCCTTTTCTATCTTCTTTTCACCCTTGGCTTTATTTCTTTTGGAGTCTTAATTCCTTGATTAGGTTAATTTTGGTGCAATCCTTATTTGATTTATCATTTAGTTTTTCGATTCTATAATCCTCATTTATTAGATTTCTCTGCCGTGAATCCTTTGTATCTTGATGATCTTGGATTAGCCCTGACTCTATCTTCTAGTTCCTTAAGGTTTATGGGGTTTAGGTCCTTTTGATGAAGTTTCAATAATCTGTCTGAATTTTCCTCATTCTATAGTTTTTTAATTGCGTGCATTTAATTAGAATCATTCTTAGAACAAATAATATTTCATAAATCCATGCAGCAGTTACATTTTAGTTTCACCAATAATAGACACAGACTAGGCAAACCAAAAAATACAAACATAAGATAAAGGAAAGCTACACAACATAAAACACTAAAAAGAAAAAAACGTAGATAACAAAAAACATTGAACAACATCTCTAGTCAATCTTCCTTTTCTTTTTCCTAGCTAATCGAGTAGATGCTAACTCTCTAGCATAGGCATAATCCTTTCTGAAAAAATGGGGGTCTAACAACACCACCCAATATTTCTCTTAGCAATCTGTATGGACTAACTCCGAAATACTTTGCTAGAGAATCAACTAGACAGTCAGACTCAATCTAGATAAAAGTATCTCAAGGAGTTAATATCTCTTTCTTGTTTTTGATATTACTCAAGCTAATAGAAATCAGCGAGTCCTAATAAAACACAAGGAATACTTGGAAGGAATACATGGTTATGTAATCTAAACTCTCATTTCCATCATTGAGACATTCTCAGAGGACGCCATGTAGACGTTATTCACAGATCGATTCACGTCAGAGCAATTCTCAAAGTAATTGAAACTTTTCATGACTTTCGTCACTAGGTGAAGATAAACTTGATCAAAGCGAAACGCTTTACCAACACATAATTTCGAGATATAGATAGGTGAGATATACTCGGATCAAAATATCAAATGTGTATGATATAGTTTATATAGCATACGACTTTTGTCTCATAAGAAGTAGGAGATAGAATAGATAGACTTTTGAGTGATAGATAAGTTCAAGTCTCCACATACCTTTTTGTTGATGAAGTTCCACGGTTCCTTGTATAGATCTTCGTCGTTGTATGATGAATCTCCATGAAGTCCTTGAGCTCAGCTACACTTTTCTATCCTAGTCCGAGACTTAGATATGTAGGCTAGAAATCAAGACTCATAGTTTTGATCACTAACATTGACAAACATGCTTGAGATGGCAACGCATGCGAGGTCGACCGAGCTATGCTCTAAAAATCTCCCCTTTTGTCAATTTTAGTGACAAAACTATTAATATATATGGAATACAAAAAAGATAAACTTTAGTGGCTCCTATTCCATAGTCTAATCTTCAACGTTCCCTGAAATATTCGTCTTTCCAAGTAATCCAATGATTCCAAAGGTTGTAAGTTTAGCATCACCGTTTTTGAAGATCCGTAGCTATAACAATGGGAGAAATCGAGATTCTCGATCATAATTATACAGTGTCATAGTATTATTATATAACATCAAGTCCAATTGCATCACGACTTTAACAATAATACTACGATGATATGTACCACTCCCCCTTAGTCAATACTCTATCTCGATCATGGAAACCACTCCCCCTTACACAATGATCCGAAAACCATATGTATTTGTAGTGTGAACTACAATATTTCTCCCCCTTTTTGTCAATAAAATTGGCAAAGGTACAAGAACGGGATCATAATGAAACTTCCACAAGAGACATTTCATAGACTAAAATAAAAATATATACCAACTTAATTTAGATGCAATCATAAAGCCGAAGCTAAATGCATTCATCAAGGAGTTTTAAGATACAAGATAACCCCTATAAAATTCCACAGCCGCATACCCCACAAGATATTACCATTAAGCACAAGTTCAAAATAACTCTCCCCCATTTGATGTCATTTCCGAAAGAACAACAAGAGCGACCTTAATTTCGAAAGAAAAGAAGGATTTTTTATTGGACACCAAAAACCATGAGAATGATTTTTTATATCCAAAACTCAACTAGACTAACCACAAGTAAACCCATGATTAATTCAATTGGAATATGCAACTAAATCAAACCACAAAAGTGATCAATTTAATTGAAAGTGCTCAACATAAGTAAACTCACGGAGCTACGACTAAGTCAATCATACGGAGATGACTAACTTAACCGTTCAAATACCCAACATAAGGAAAACCTTACGGAATATATGACTACATCAACCTATAGAACATGATTAGTATATCCGTTCATATACTCAACACAAGAAATTGCGGAATATATGAAAACTCAACTAGACTAATTACAAGAGAACCCATAATTAATCTAATTGGAATACAAACAACCAAACTAATCACAAGAGTAATCAATTTAATTGTCAAGAGGTTTTGCTCGACAAAAAGGACTTTCAGAGAAAATAACTAAATAACCAACCAAGATGATTAATTTAGTTCATAATGCCTGACATATAGCATCTTATGGAACAACCAACAAAGCCAATAAGAATAATCGACTTAGTTGTATCGTGCTCAACATAAGACACACAATGGAGCCTTCACGGTAAAACATAACAAGATGGATCAATGAAGATCAATACCGTGGATAACATATAAGGATCTATTCTATTTTCCATCATAACGATATAATAGACTTTATCCTTGTCAAACAAAAGATTTTATCCTATTTTCCATCAAATACATGAATGCATAGGCATAACTTTTGTAATTGTCAAAAGTCCATTCGTCCTTTCATTAATACGAATATCATTTTATGAACGACTTTACTTTTGACAACATATGGGACCTTCAAGTTCACGGACGCAAACAATACATATCCCATAAACAATTGCAATATCACAAAATCAAACAGATTAAAACTGCAATAACAATCTTTGCCCTTAGAAGGTAGAATCAATATTTTTCGCATGGATTTATACCAAGAGTGGTTACCAAAAGCGTATAAAAAGATTTCCTTAACAAAGAAGAACATACAAAGTCATTGACGACTAGGCACCATAGTTCAGATGAGATGATTGTGAACACTCAAGAATATATAGCAATGTGAACTACTACCCATTCTCGAACTTCCTTCTTTGTGATTCACCAACATCACTCTTATAACATCCACAAATAACTTAGAATAGGATTTCTCCAAGAATCCCAGTGCTCAAGTCCATGAGAATAGAACAAGTGCAACGAAACGGAGCAAACACTAAAAAACAAGAGACAAGACAAAGACCAATATTAACTCATATAAATTCAACAATTCTCATCTCCATTTTGAAGGAAATTCAATAAGGAAGATAATGCAAAAAGAATGAGGTAAATACGAGTTCGAACGAAGAAGTTACGGCCAAAACAAGTTTACCGAATATTGACGTCGTATGCATACGGGTTTGCGAACTTAAACCCCTGGATTTTGATTTTAAATGCTGTTATGCATACTTGGTATGTGTACCATGTAGTTTAAACATCCCGAACAATTATTTTCAAACATAAACATTTAAGAACCTTAAACACAGATCAAGTTAGGTAGAAATGAACGATAAGCAAGATTATTATAAGTATTCTAAGCAAATAAAAGTACAAATCTTGCTCAAGTTTATTGACATACCTTTTTAGATGAATCCAATCGAATTCTACCGCCTTACCGAACATAATCTGTGTGCCCCAATTCTTGCTTCTCTCACCGTATACAAAGCAGGGAATTCCTTGGTGAGGATGCACTTCCAACACAATCAAGTTGCGTTGGGGTGAACAAAGTCTTGCTCACCACAAGTGACCTTTGGATTATCATGAAAGAGATCAATTTTAGAACCTTTCACATCCAATTCCATTTTTCCAAAAAACTTGTTAAGTTCCAACATCATGGAAACTTCCTTTTCCATAGTCATGGAGTTTTCTGGAAGATCATTCCTTTCCACACTCAAAACATCACTGTCTTTCTTCGGTATCCACTTCTGAGTGCGTTTAGGAACAGTCGGAACCTTCTTCCCATTACTCTCTTCAAGATTTCTCGGAAGATAATTGGATTGACTATTCTTTTGCAAGTTAGTCTTTCTCCAATTGGGAGCATCGGATCTTGTCTTCGTCTTTACGAAGTTATCCTTTTGATAACCATTACGATTATGAAAAGGATTCGTACGAAGTTTATAGGCAAATCTAGGTCTATCATAGCATTGATTCCTTTGCCTAAAGGTTGGACAATTACAACCTGTAACATTAAGAGGATCAGTCTTAACGTATGATCTTGGTATCACAACTTCTTGTGATGCCCAAACAAGAACATCATGAAGTTTATCATTCCTTATACGGAAACGACATCTCCTTTCCAGGTGACCTTTATTTCCGCAATAGTGGCAAACATAAGGAATGTTCTTACCTCGATCCGTGTGTGCTAACTTTGGAGGTTGATAAACTTTGCTCTTTTGAACCTTAACTTCCGGAGAAGGTATTTCACTTTTTCCATCAGTGGAAACCTTTTGTTGAGAAGAATCACTAGCCTTGACAAATTTTACCTCTTTGCTAGTACTTGGAGCATTTATTCCCTTATAGCCCAATCCTCGTGTATCACGATGATTTTTACTTGCTCCTAGCATAGTGGTTAATTTGCTTGAACTAGTATTGAACTTTTTCAAGTCATCTTCCAACATCTTGATTTCATCAAGAGCAACAACTAAATTAGCCTCAAGGCATTTTTCTCGAGTGAGATAAACGCTTTCTCTTTCGTCAAAACTTGTTTGCTGGGTGTTAAACCTTGCTTCTGATTCTGCAAGTTTCTCTTCCAACAAAAAGTACTTTTGATAAAGATTATCACATTCAAGTGACTTTATACGTATGTTTTTCCTCAGAATCCTTGAGGATTGATTCGGTAGAACGATTCGAAAAATAAACACATGCGTAACATCTTCTCAATTTCTTGTTTTCTCGACAACGAGGAGTCATAAGAGGTGTGACATGAGAAGTTGTAATATTATTCATATTCCACAAATCCAAAAAGTTAACATACTCTGAGAATTCCTCATCAACATCTCTATCAATATCTGAATCACCTTCATCAGAAAGTTCATCCAACTGTTCTTCTAGGAGAGTTTCCCAATTAACAGTTTTTACATCAAGAGAATGTTTGGATATTGACTTAGATGTGACAGTTCTCTCAGGTGAATCCAATCTTTTAGAAACATCTGGTAATTTCTGAATTGGTACGTTACTAGAGATAGACTCGTCCATAATCAGATCGCTACAAACACAAACTTATAAGGTCTTTAATGTGTTTGCCTGCTCTGATACCAATTGAAAAAGCGGGGGTCTAACAACAACACTCAATATTTCGCTTAGCAATCTGTATGGAATAACTCCGAAATACTTTGCTAGAGAATCAACTAGACAGTCAAACTCAATCTAGATAAAACTATCTCAAGGAGTTAATATCTCTCTATTGTTTTTGATATTACTCAAGCTAATAGAAATCAACGAGTCCAAATCAAACACAAGGATACTTGGACGGTACCAAAGACCAACGTCCAAGGATCAATAAATATCAATCAACAACCAAAGGTTGGATTTCCAATTGATGATCACGAACGCACAACCTGTATTATTTCAATTATATAAAATATAATGCGGAAAAAAAATAACACAGATACCATAAGTTTTGTTAACGAGGAAACCGCAAATGCAGAAAACCCCGGGACCTAGTCCAGATTGAATACATACTGTATTAAGCCGCTACAGACACTAGCCTACTCCAAGCTAACTTCGGACTGGACTATAATTGAACCCAATCAGTCTCCCACCGATCTAAGGTACAGTTGTACTCCTACGCCTCTGATACCAGCAGGATACTACGCACTTGATTCCCTTAGCTGATCCCACCCAAAACCAAGAGTTGCTGCAACCCAAAATCGCAGACTTGATAATAAACAAATATGTCTCACACAAAAAAGTCTATCAAAGGATAAATCTGTCTCCCACAGATAAACCCTAGGTTTTTTTTCCGTATTAAGATATAAAATCAATATGAACAAGAACCAATTGATAATCCGGTCTTGTATTTCTGAAGAACAGCCTAGATTAATCAATAACCTCTCTACAATCCTTCCGGACTACACAGGTGGTTTGTCGAGGAATCAAAAACAGTGAGACGAAGATGTTTGTGACTTCTTTATCTTGCCTATCGGAAAACTCTCACGATCTCAAGCCAATCAATCGATTGTACTCGTACGATAGAAGATGCAAGATCAGATCACACAACTACGATAAAAGTAGTATCGGTCTGGCTTCACAATCCCAATGAAGTCTTTAAGTCGTTAACCTGATTTTAGAGAAGAAAATCAAAGGTTAAAGAGGAATCAACTCTAGCGAGCGCACTAGTATAACACAGACGTGTGGGGATTAGTTTTGCTCAAAGCTAGATGTCTCCTTTATATAGCCTTCAAATCAGGGTTTTTCCTTAGTTACAAATAAATCCTTATTCACAATTAGATGAAAACCTGATTTAGATTCAAGCTAATATTTCTCAACCGTTAGATCGAAAACTTAGCTTATCACACACACTTGGGTAAACGTTTAATGGGTTCGTGAAAACCTTGCCAAACGTGTACGTGTATGTTGGTTCAACATAGTAACCCAAAAGGTTAACCATATGAGCATTTCATATTAACCTTGTTCTTCTTCACCATAACTAGTTCAATTGACTCAAATGAACTATTTAAATAGTTGCTCAATGCTATGAGATCTTTTGTAACTACACAAGACACAATTGAAACAAAGATGATTTGATTCGATTGAATCGGCTCATGAACATTATCGGTTTGCATAAAACATTCCTTAGTAATTTAATGTTTCTTGTTCAGAGCACATCTTTAGATCATAACCTCTTAAGTTCACAAACAAGTTCGCAGACTTAAGTTAATCGGTTGAGTTTTCCAAACTCAGCAGAATTTCTCGGAAAGAGAACTTCCGCCAGTTCGCGAACTAAGCACACAAACGAGTTTTGGAAAATCAAGCAGAAATTCTCGGTCGAGAACATCTGACAGTTCGCTGACTGAGTCTGCGGACTGGGTTCGCGGACTTGGCAAGCCAATTCCACAATCCTTCCGATTTCTCTTGATCAACAAAGTTCGAAAACTTCGGTTCAAGGAATACATGGTTTTGTAATCTAAACTCTAATTTCAATCATTGAGACATTCTCAGAGGACGCTATGTAGCTGTTATTCACAGACCGATTCACGTCAGAGGAATTCTCAAAGTAATTGAAACTTTTCATGACTTTCGTCACTAGATGAAGATAAACTTGATCAAAGCGAAACGCTTTACCAACACATAATTTCGAGATATAGATAGGCGAGATATACTCGGCTCGAAATATCAAATGTGTATGATCTAGTCTATATAGCATACGACTTTTGTCTCATAAGAAGTAGGAGATAGAATAGATAAACTTTTGAGTGATAGATAAGTTCAAGTCTCCACATACCTTTTTGTTGATGAAATTTCATGGTTCCTTGTATAGATCTTCTTCATTGTATGATGAATCACCATGAAGTCCTTGAGCTCAACTACACTTTTTCATCCTAGTCCGAGACTTAGCTATGTAGGCTAGAAATCAAGACTCATAGTTTTGATCACTAACATTGACAAACATGCTTGAGATAGCAACGAATGCGAGGTCGACCGAGCTATGCTCTAACAATTTTCGAGGGGGTTCTCCTTATTCTTCAACACCAGTTCCTCAGACCCTCCATCCTTATGCTTCATTGTAACTTGTGGTGGATTGCAAATAGCTAGGACATCTGTTTTTTTAGGAACATAAACAATTCGGCATTGCATACCTCACAATGATAATATTTCAATCAATGAAGCTGGCCTAAGCGACATTGAATGACTCTAGTGCGTACAATTACTGTATTTCTAAGAACTTCAGAATGATCACAAACCATGATTCTCCAAAAAAATTCCCTAATTGCTTGTTTTCTAAATCTTTTTTGTGTCCTCCAAGGAAGTATGTTCTCTCCCTGTTAAATATATTTTATTTATATTGGCTTCAAGATTCTCAAAAGAGTCGGTTGAAATTCATTAATTCCATTGTTCTTGTTTCCTGCTCCCAAATCTCTTACTTCTCAATTTCTATAAACTCTCTGATCTATTGCCATTCTCAGAAGCTTCCGCTGCATGTTCTCCTTAATGCAACATTTGTTTAATCTTCTTTGTTTAGTCTTTTCAATAACCTCAGGTTTTTGTATGCTTAGTTAATTTTTTTTCTCCCTTAGGCCTTGTCTGCATTCTGCTTTTTGAGGGTAAGACGGCTTATTTACAATTCGTTAAAAATTAGTTTATTTTCACACAATTTTGAAATTGAGTTTAGTCAAAACTCATGAGACTCATGCAGATAACAACTCATAACCTTGTACCTTCTCTTACAACCTTATTATTTCTTTTCTGCTCTTAAAACTTGCCAACCTAGGATTAGATCTCAATTTCCTTGCACTTTGAACTCCAGATATTTGATATCTTTCTCTTTAAAAGTTACATATGTTATGTAATTATCCCAGATGTTGAGTCTTTTGGTCACATGATCATTTAACCTCGACTTAAGGGTTACACAAACCTTAATATAATAGCTCTTGAGTATATCCTGCTCTAATATGTCTCTTCCTTTGCATATTCAAGTTTTCTTAGTTTACTATTCTGTTTCAGTTTTGATTTTTTTCTTCTAAGAATTTTCATGGCCAACAACGGAATTGATCTTTATAATCATTTGAGTGGTCTTTCTTTAGTTCACAGATTAGATGATCAAAGTTTTGTTGGTCTGCTTCCTATACCTGTTGAACTAGTTAAAGAATATGGTATTAAAATTCATAGTCTTCTAGCTAGAGTTTTCTCTACATCTTTATTAAATCTTAGGAAATTATAGTAGCTTTTAATTCATTTTTTGGGGATTTTATACCTTTCCAAATCAGAGAGATTGATCAGAATCTATTCATTATAACCCCTTATTCTTTCAATGACTTTAAATAGATTTCAAACAATGGTCCCTGTTAGAGCATTACTCGGTCGAACTCACAAGTGTTGTTACATCAAGATTGTTGTCAAATTTAGTTCATCAAAACTATATATTGATCATAGTATACAATTAGTCAAGTCTCGGATTAGGATAGAAGTGTGTAGTTGAGAATCGGACATCACTGCGTTCTACCGTTTGAAGGCGAAGATCAACCAAAGTTTTTGGAGAACTTCTTCAACAAAAGGTAAGTGAAGACTAAACCACATATTCTCAAGTTATATTCATCCTTATATCTATGATACGATGTCGCATGACTAATTAGACTATCGAAAGCATATCAAGAATTTCGAGTCAAGCTTATCTTGGTAATTCGTTCTCGAAATATATATGACTAAGCTTAATGAACATTTGCTCATACTTGATGAATTTCGGTTAAGACCAATTTATTGTTCATAATCTAAATCGTGATTCAATATTATCATTCGAAAATATCATGGAACAATGATATGTGTCATTGATGTTATTTGGGAATGTTTTGAATTGATTTAGAGAGAAATACTACTGTAAATCTGGATACATGACAGTATTTGAAAAAGCGGCGGTTTAACAACACCACTCAATATTTCGCTTAGCAATCTGTATGGACTAACTCCGAAATACTTTGCTAGAGAATCAACTAGACAGTCAGACTCAATCCAGATAAAATGTATCTCAAGGAGTTATTATCTCAATCTCTCGATTTGATCTTTACTCAAGCAAATAGAAATCTGCGAGTCTGTATCATAGAGAGATAACTTGGACGGTACCAAAGACCAATGTCCAAGGATCAATCAACTACAATCAACAACCAAAGGTTGTATTAGAGAAGTTGATGATCTTAACGCACAACCTGTATTATTTCTATTATATAAAATATAATGTGGAAAAGAAATAACACAGACACCAGAAGTTTTGTTAAGGAGGAAACCACAAATGCAGAAAACCCCTGGGACCTAGTCCAGATTGAATACACACTGTATTAAGCCGCTACAGACACTAGCCTACTGCAAACTAACTTCGGACTGATCTATAGTTGAACCCCTACCAATCTCCCACTGATACAAGGTACAGTTGTACTCCTACGCCTCTGATCCTAGCAGGACAATGCGTACTTGATTCCCTTAGCTGATCTCACCCACAACTAAGAGTTGCTGCAACCCAAAATCACAGACTTGATAATAAACGAATCTGTCTCACACATAAAAGTCTATCAAAAGGATAAATCTGTCTCCCACAGATAAACCCTAGGTTTTGTTCCGTCTTTAGATATAAAATCAAGGTAATAGGAACCAATTGATAACCCAGACTTATATTCCCGAAGAACAACCTATATTAATCAATCACCTCTCTACAATCCTTCCTAACTACACAAGCGGATTGTCGAGGAATCACAAACAGTGAGACGAAGATGTTTGTGACTTCTTTATCTTTCTTATCGGAGAACTCTCACAATCTCAAGCCAATCAATCGATTGTACTCATACGATAGAAGATGTAAGATCAGATCACACAACTACGATAAAAGTAGTATCGGCCTGGCTTCACAATCCCAATGAAGTCATTAAGTCGTTAACCCGATTTTAGAGAAGAAATCAAGGGTTAATGAAACTCGACTCTAGCGAGCGCACTGGTATCACACAGACGTTTGGGGATTAAGTTTTTCTTTAGCTAGATGTATCTTATATATAGCCTTTCAAATCAGGGTTTTGCCTTAGGTACAAAGCAAACTTTATCCACCGTTAGATGAAAACCTGATTTAGATTCAAGACAATATCTCTCAACCATTAGATCGAAAGACATAGCTTGTCACACACACTTGGGTACACGTTTACTGGGTTTGAGAAAACCATGCCCAAACGAGTACACGTATGTTGGTTCAACATGATAACCCAAAAGGTCAACCATATGAGCATCTCATATTAATCATGTTCTTCTTCACCATAACTAGTCCAATTGACTCAAATGAACTAGTTAAGAGTTTTTCAATTGCTATGAGATCTTATGTAACTACACAAGACATAATTAAAACAAAGATGATTCGATTCGATTAGAATCGGCTCATGAACATTATATCCACGGTTTGCATAAAGCATTCCTTAATAATTAATGTTTCATGTTCAGAGCACATCTTTAGATCATAACCTCTTAAGCTCACAAACAAGTTCGCGGACTTAAGTTAATCGGTTGAGTTTTCCAAACTCAGCAGAAATTCTCGGGTCGAGAACTTCCGCCAGTTCTCGGACTGGGTTCACAGACTGAGTTCGCGGACTTAGCACATAAACGAGTTTTGGAAATCCCAACAGAAATTCTCGGTCGAGAAAATCCGTCAATTTGCGGACTGGGTTCACGGACTTGGCAAGCCAATTCCACAATCCTACCGATTTCTCTTGATCAACAAAGTTCGAAAACTTCGGTTCATGGAATACATGGTTATATAATCTAAACTCTCATTCCAATCGTTGAAACATTCTCAGAGGGCGATATTCAGTCGTGAAGAACAACAAACCTTTCTCGTCAGAGCAATTTCCAAAGTGATTGAAACTTTCATGACTTTTGTCACTAGGTGAAGATAAACCTGATCAAAGCGAAACGCTTTACCAACACATGATTTCGAGTAAAAGATAAACAATGAATACTCAGCTCGAAATATCAAGTGTATATGACCTAGTCTATATAGCATACGACTTATGTCTCATAAGAAGTAGGAGAAGAATAGATAGACTTTCGAGTGATAGATAAGTTCAAGTCTTCACATACCTTTTTGTTGATGAAGTTTCATGCTTCCTTGGTGTAGATCTTCGTCGTTGTCGTTGAATCACCATGAAGTCCTTGAGCTCAGCTACACTTTTCCTATCCTAGTCCGAGACTTAGCTAATAGGCTAGAAATCAAGACTTTATATTTTTGATCACTAACATTGACAAACATGCTTGATATAGCAACGCATGCGAGGTTGACCGAGCTATGCTCTAACAATCTCCCCCTTTGTCAATTTTAGTGACAAAACTATTAATACATATGGAATACAAAAAAGATAAACTTTAGTGGCTCATATTCCATAGTCCAATCTTCAACGTTCCTTGAAATCTTCGTCCTTCCAAGTACTCCAATGATCCCAAAGGTTGTAAGTTTATGTTGATGGTGGTTTTTAAACAAGGGGTAAAATCGTAAAACCTTACGCATAACATGACGTCACCGGTGATGCTAAACACATTTATTAGAACATTTAATGCACTTATGTAAAAAATTACCCGGGTATCTTTTTTCAAATGTTAAACTAGGGTTTCGACACACAAAATCCTAAGCCGCACGATCGCTGCGCATCATGGCAACTATGCCAAAACCAAAGCCGCACAATCGTTGCGCATCATGGCAACCATGCCAAAACCAATCCGCACGATCGCTGCGCATCATGGCAACCATGCCAAAACCAAGCCGCACGATCGCTGCGCATCATGGCAACTTGGCAACCATGCCAAAACCAAGCCGCACGATCGCTGCGCATCATGGCAACTATGCCAAAACCAAAGCCGCACAATCATTGCGCTTCACGGCAACCGTGCCAAATTCGAGCTGCACAATCATTGCGCCACACGTGCCGTTGGCACATGCCAAGCGACGCTTGCGACCTAGCATGCCAAGCCGTGCAAACCTAGGGCCAAGCCGCCACACGCGCCATTGGCACATGCCAAGCGACGCTTGCGACCTAGCATGCCAAGCCGTGCAAACCTAAAGCCAAGCCGCCACACGCGCCATTGGCACTTGATAAGCGACGCTTGAGACCTAGCATGCCAAGTCATGCAAACCTAGGGCCAAGCTGCCACACGC
>NC_039362.1:203897736-203900373 GCF_003573695.1 Papaver somniferum
CGACGCTTGCGACCTAGCATGCCAAGTCGTGCAAACCTAGGGCCAAGACGCCACACGCGCCATTGGAACTTTCCAAGCGACGCTTGCGACCTAACTTGCCAAGCCGTGCAAACCTAGGGCCAGGCTGCCACACGCGCCATTGGAACATGCCAAGCGACGCTTGCGACCCAGCATGCCAAGCGTGCAAACCTAGGTCCAAGCCGCCACACGCACCATTGGCACATGCCAAGCGACGCTTGCAACCTAACATGCCAAGTTGTGCAAACCTAGTGCCAAGCCGCCACATGGTCCGTTGGCACATGCCAAGCGACCCTTGCAACCTAGCATGCCAAGTCGTGCAAACCTAGGGCCAAAGCCGCTACGCACGCCATTGGACATGCCATGCAATACTTGCATTTTTGGCATTGCCTACTGCACCCGATGCACAACCTACAACCAAGGCATTCCACACAATCCCTTGGCACATGCCATGCAACCCTTGCACTTTGGCATGCCGCGCCTACATTAAAGGCCACGATTCCTCTCAAGATGCAAAATCTCGACCGTCGAAGGTCGCCACTGAGCCGGCACATCTCTCAAGCTCAACTTATCAAACACCAGCGACATACTACACATTTTCCACGAAAACACTAGAAACATCAATATATGTCACAAACTGGGGGATGCTTTTTAGGGTTTTGGTTTGGCGGTTTACATCGTGCATCATACACAAATGCCCATTTCAAGACAGTGTATTAAGAATAAAACGGTTAGGAAATGCAGGAAGTAATGGTGAAACGCTCTTTCATTATGGAACATCAATTCCATCAAATTCCATCAATACCAGGCGTTACCACCTCTTCCCATTTAACTCATTCGTTTATTTTTCTTACGAGGCCAGAGTACGTTTCACTTAGACTTGTATAAATAGGTCTTACCTATTTCCACCAAAATACAAGTTTTTGGTCAGGAGAAATACAATACTCAGAAAGGCAACTTTGCTAGCTTTCCCAAAAGCTTTCACCTTCTGATACAAGTCAAGTACTACTCTTCCAGAACTGTTCTGGTATCAACACTCTCTTCGCTTCCCTCCCTAAACCAGCCCTTCTCCTCCTCTAAGTGACCGAAGCAAATCCGGAACGACCATTTCTTGGTTAAGGCTGGAGTTGTACAGATTGATCTCTCGAATCTAAAGTACTCCCGTGCAGTACATTTGTTTAGGGTTTAGATTTGTTTCTCACTCACCTATCGAAATTACCAAAATCGGCAGAAACGATTTTCACCCATAAACAATTGGCGACCACAGTGTGAGGGTTGATCTTTCGGTTACAATGTCAGTTTTCAGTCCTCGATCTCATATTTCGATCCAGGCATCAGGACAGCAGAAGCAAGCGATCTGTTCAGGGATCCACAACTCGACTACCAGACAACCTGGTTACCAGTCGCAAACCGCAAGAGACGACTGAGGACTTCACATAAACCGAAAGCAAACGATCCAGTCATCAAGTGACTCAAAACGACAGGGGACTTTCCACAATCCCATGGTGCTTCCCCATAAAACTCGATCTTACACACGGAGGATCCCTTTTTCATTAGGAGACCCAGAAAACTGAGTAAGTCTAGATTGGGAGAAATATACAATTCATTCTTTTAGGATTTTCGACGAAAACCGTCATACTGTGCTTATCTTGTGACAATTACCGATACACACTTTCATAGATACAATATCCTATTCACAAGTCATAATCAGAGTAATACTATTAAAATCATTCATTTCAAAATAACCCAATATCCTCATAAAATACCAACTGTCTATCAAAACCAGTCAGACTCTAAACCAAGCACTCAGTGTGCCTTTCAAACAAAAGAAAAGAAGAACCTAAGCGAAAGTATGGAAAAGACAGAGAAAAGTCATGGGAAGTTTTCCAACAATGGTTTGCTCTTCTTGGCAAGAACCTCCTTTTCATTTTGAAGTGCCGCCCTCTTCAACTTTAATTCCCTGGACAGCTTTGCGATTTCCGCCTCTTGCTTCTTCACCGTATCCTCGGAAGGAATCTCCACCGCTTCGGCCAGCAATTTTTCAACCTCAGAGAAACTCTTAACTAACCAAGGAGCATTGAACTCGAACTTTATGCACATATCACGATGGAACCTCCAGCTTGAGATTACATCCCCAAACAGTATCACCAGTCACGTTGCGCATGTCGTCAATCGAAGACAGAATTTCCTCCACACGTTTAACCAACGCGTACCGACTAGTGATTTGCTTGGTTGTGGCAATATGGTCGTGGTTATCCCATATCTTAGTATATAATTCTGCGTGTCTGGATGGCACGCTGAATCCTCCAATAAGCACGTGATCCCGATGAGAAGCCAGGTACGGGGGATCAAAAAGGGCCCCCGCGACTACATCAGCGACTGACAAAGGACTCCCAACAATAATTGCGCCCGTGGCTACTGGAGTGCTTTTCATTGTCTGAACAGCAACGACGTTCTCATTTTGATCCACATCCATCTCAAGATCGCCCGGTGAGGCTTCTACAATTAGAGAAAAAGCTGCATCTCCACCAGTCTCCGTGTCAGGGTCATCCTCAGAATCAGCTTCCTCCTGCAAAGCCACGGATTAGACACTTCCAAAAAAAGGGGGGGGGGGGGGGG
>NC_039362.1:203900649-203914509 GCF_003573695.1 Papaver somniferum
GGGGGGGTGAAACGTGTGGCTTATCGATTCGTCTTCAGATCGAACAGAGGAGGATTCGACACTACTATTGGAAGAATTACTCTCACCATTGCCGGACCCTGAGCTTTCATCCTTCCCAGCTTCCCCATCGACATACTCAACATCACCACCCTCTGTCCGAGGGAGGGACGTTTTCCGGCTAGTGGCGAGCTTAGTGAAAATGTTTGTACTGTTGAGACCCTGGATGAGATGCAAGGACATATATTCAGAATAGAAATGAAGACATACACGATCTAATCAAGGTCAAGAAGAAAAATCATACATACCCGCATGTTGGATGAACTAAAAGACGGTAGAGCTGAGGAGTCTGACTGGAAACCGCCTGCACGATTCTTAGACCTTCGCTCCTTCTCCTGAGGACTATCTGCACTCGGGCTAACAGATTTTCGCTTGGGTGAAGAAAAATCTCTCAGTAGTGGATGCTCCGCCAAAACCGCGGGATAAGACTTACCGTGGCGATTTTCTACCACGTCATTCACAAACCCGTGAAAAGCAAGAAATTCATCCTTCCAGAATATGTTATACTTAGAGGTTGTTGATGGAATTCGCTCCGCAAGCAGGAAAGGGAGACTTTTCCCGTCTCCAGAACCGTAGCATCCAGAACAGTTAGCCACGAAACTTCTGGAACAACCGGCTGACAAACATGTGGGACCCCATGATCGAAACCCATATGCCTAGGCGCCCTATCAATGTTGTAAGATACCACTGTGCAAGATCCTCGAAAGAAAGACAACATGTGACCAGGAATGCAACTTCGCATAAACGTCATCTCTCCAACGCTCATATCCGCTTTGTCAGAAGATAAAGACATGCCTGGCGCAGGAGCAAAGGTGCCGATCTGAGTTATGGACTCATGCAACAGAACCCATGGGCGAAAATTGATCGTATGCGAATTATCAAGGAAGCTAACCAGGTTCTAACCAACCCTTGGACGCCTATTCGACCAACGCAATATTCTGGAGCCACCCCAAGGCTCAAGGAGTACCACCAACGGTTTTGGAACATACTTTACAAAATGCTCCCACATCCATGCTTGAAGAAAAGCGACATGAACATACGAATCCACTTTCATGTAACCATTCGAAGCGCGCATATCCGAAACCAGCTGATCCGGATGCGTGTACAGAGAACCAAGAAACAGGCAGCCAACAGAGAGAACGACACCTTTTTTACGGAAAATTTGATAAGTTCTTGTCTTATCTCTTTCTTGCCCGAGCCGTCGTCGAAGATATCTCTGGATAACCAAAGAACTATAAATGCCGCAACATGGAGAGGACTATTCTTCTGATTCGGCTCCAACTCATCCGGAAACCACTGGGACACCCACCATCCATAGAAACCTCCCGTCTCGTTCTCTTGCCGAACGAATCCTTTGGATTTCGCAATCAGAATGACATACATTTCTTTTTCTTCTACAGACAACTTGATATCGAAACTACCTAATACTTGAAGATTCAGCAAGGAGGCCATACTCTCCAAGGAAATAGTCATTTCACCCCACCTGCATATGGTCGTATGAGTGTCTGGACACCATCTGGAAATAAAAGCAACCAAGCTCGGAATATCTTTCCTGATCTGAAGAACTGCGGAAGCCGCAACAACATCAACAATCTGCGGCTTGGTTAAGCTGGCCCTCACGCATCTCTGGCTCAGCATAAATCACGTCCACTTCTCAAGAAGACGCAACGGGCTTACACTAATCTTAAAGTTAATAAGGGAAGCGCGGTACTCCTTTCTCTGAATACAAAACCTTATTACACATCCTGGATGAACCGACCGAGCCTCTTCTTCACTTTCAGAACCAGTCAAGAGAATCGACAAATACTTGGGATGATTTCTTCTAATTGTAGCAGACGTTGTGAAGAACTCATCACAAGTACAGAAGGGGTTATAAATGACGAATGAAGTCTGTTATAAAACATGATTTATCACGGTTTTCATTTGTAATTCGAACCGTTATTTATTTAGTGTGACTCTTTATAAATGATAAACTGAAAACGTTATTAAGTATGACGGAAAAAAATTATGACTTAAAGTCACATACAAAATCTGTTATTAAGTACCACGGTTATGTTGTCTAATATACAACAACAGATGACGCATGTCATATGAGAAGGTTATTTTGTCAAATAAAATAATAGCTGCCACGACATTTTCATGCTTCTGATTCAGATTTTTAGAATCTGAAATTCATTCAATATTTGGTGTATCTGATTTCCGTTCAACTGAATCTGGACGCCAAAAAAAAAATCTAAGTAATTCTGAAAATGAAATAGAATCTTAAAGAAAACCGTTGAAATTAACTTCATTAAATGCATTAACCCTTGTAGTTTTATTACAAATATGAATTCATTGCTCAATACAAAATTATCCGTCCAAAAATCCAAGAAACCAAAAAAGAAAATGACTTGGAGAGATCATAAGCTTCGACGAAATTCTGACTGAGCAAAAGTACAATTCAACAACATCGAAAAATAACCTTGTTGCCATAAGCAATACTGTTGCACTTGTAAAAAGTAGCTCTACGCCTATGCTCCCAGTAATAACCTTATTGCAAAACACTTCAATCCCACCTTAAGCGCCTGAAAAGAAAAAATTAAGAAAGGTTAAGAAGATAATTATGAGATAAGAAACATTCAACCAGGAAAAAAATTCTCAGTACATAGACTATGGATAAGGGTGTATCTGCCAAAGCAATCCGTACATAGAGCCTATAATTTTCATGCAACTCAATTACTTAATAAACACCTGTAAATAGAGAACGAGTTTTATTTATACTCATCATGCATTAACTAAACCTACCTAACAGGTACGATATGAGTAAGTAACCTGCTAAAGTACAATTCTTAATCTAGTGGTCTTTGGCATGTAACTTCAAGAAAAAGAAGTCATCTCTTTAGCCTTTAACCTATTTGTGTATCTCATTGACAATTTATGCAGGTCTGCATATAGATAATCTGCGTAATGAAACATATGCAAAACAATATCAGAGATTTCTTACAAAAATCTCTTCTAATTAAAAAAACCTCATATATCAAGTAAGAGATTTCAGTTGCTTCCATCTGCATTAACAAAGTACAATTATAAGAATCACAGACAAGAGACCTAAATTTAAAGAACCTAATTGCGAAATGAACCAGGTGCAAAGAAAAGATATTATACCTCATTCATATTAAGATTTTAAGAAACTCACTTCGCTGCAGATTAAGGAACCACTTCTTGATTTGGTTTCAATGCAATTCCAGCAGGAGCAACGACTTCACAATTCTACATTCAATCACCTGAAAAACTCATATTAATTATTATTACAGTAACTAATCCCCCCACAAAACATGTAATATGGAGGAACCGGTCTTACTTTTCATGAACAAGAATGAGGCCAAGGTTTTAGAATTTTCCTGAACAAGAATGAGGCCAAGGTTTTAGAATTTTCCTGAATTGACATCAGATGACATATAGGATGGAAGCATTGCCTTGAGTTTTATATTTTCACCCCTAGTTGTGAATCTGAAAATCATCAATGTATAAATTTCTAGATAAAACCACAAATAAACATTGAAACCCCAGATTTAAATCTTCTCAGATTGAAAACTACAACAAAACAGTCACTACAAACCCAGAAATCTAAAATCCTAACAAAGATAGAAAAATCTAGATGTATCAATTGGATTAAAAATCAAAGAACATCTCATGAATCCCATACCATAGAAACCCCTAAAAGGAACATCTCAAACAATAATAGAACTTTTATGTTAACTGTTTAAAAGGGAACTAAAACAAAATTTAGAAATCGATTTTACCTCGGTAAGACCTCCCACATTACTGGAATCACAAAGAACAACTTGAATCGAATCAGATCGACCTGCATTAACAAGCATGAATAAATCAAAATCCCTAAAAAATTCCAGATTCAAAAACTAATCCGTTCACTTAAAACCCTAGAGTCTTCCCAACAATCTTCCCCAGATCGATTTTTTTTTATGAAAACCCTAAAATCTTACAAGAATAATAAATCTAATCAAAGCCAAATTAAATAAGAGAAAACGAAGAAGAAGAATCATACGTCAAGGGGGTTGTTTAATGCGAAACAAACTGTTGTTGTTGTCTTAGGGTTTGTTGGAGAGCTTGGGTTTTGTGGAGAAGATGAAAAAGATGGAGGGGTTTAGGCGATGCAGAAGATGGAGAAGAGAAAGAGATAGGCGCATAAAAAGGTTAGGTATAGAAGTCAGACGGAAAGAAATGGCAGCCAAACAGGGCTATAGAAACTAGATGCTCCGATAAGCGTTCAATAGATCATTACCGAACTGGATGAAAGGCTCATGGCAAATTAGTCGGTGGTCAACCATTTTTCAGATTTATAATACCGTGGTATTAGGATTGGCTAGCCATTTCTGGGTATACAATAGAAGATTAGTGGTGGGCGTATAAATATCAAAATTATTTGTCGGATTTATTCCGTGATATAATGGTTTCTTAGTAAATCACACACCTAGTAAATTATCACGTTTGAAAATGAGGATTTTTTTGCGTTAAATGATGGGCCCAACTATTTTTATGTTATAGGACGAAATTTGCTCCTGAAACCCGATTCACACAATTAATCCGTCATTTAAAAGTGTGATTAATAGCCCTTTCTGGACTAGTGCATCATCTATGCTTGGCTTGGATTTACCCACATACTTCGGCACGGCAGAAATTGTTGACATCCTAACAAAAAATTCTCTTTGGCTGATTTCACCTTCGAGACAACTGCAAAAGAGCAATACGAAGAAAGATTATAACGGAAAGTACATGAAAATTATTTCATCAGACACAAGAGAGTCGTCCCGAACGCAATTCCAAAGTCTTTTTCTTTTTTCGCGTGCAAGAGAAATGGGGACTGGCGGACTCTGCATCACCACTTCGCGCAGTAAAGGGTTTGCGCCCAGCCGAATGGGCACGCCTCACCAAAGGGAACCACACACGGCCATATCAGAAAAAGGGGAAACCCTAAATGTTAATTTTCACGGGAAAGGCATAATAATGCTCATGCACATCTACTTCGCACAATAATTGGGACGACGAACATCACTATATCATCCGCGCCTAAATTCCACTACAAGTTCATGCAAAACATACCTACGGCTGAGATTCATACGGATTCGTACCAACTCAGAATGACAATATTTCTACAAGTTCGTGAAAAGGCACGCCTACAGCTAGGCTTTTGCACCGAAAAAGAAGGGGAGACAAGGAAGAACTAATTTGAGAAGGAGCACGGAAGGCATACCTGGAATGCTAGCTCGCCTTACCACTTTGTTAGCGCGAAGGTATGAAGAAACAAAGGTGTGAAATAAAAGGCAGACGACCCCTTTTATAGGCGTGATATTTGAGGACTCCAAATAAAGGAAGGTCTCCCTTTTCAAAGCCGTGCGTGGAGAAAGGCATCCGGGCCCGCAATAGCAAGCTTGACCGCTTCCAAAAACGCATGCACCCTCCTTGCTAGCACCGGTCCCACCAAGCACTCAATCCGCGCCAGCTTCCCAATCCGCGCCAGCTGCCAATCCGCGCCAACTTCCAATCCGCGCCAGCTGCCAATCCGCGCCAACTGTCAATCCGCGCCACACCATGCTTTCCAACGCCATGCTCTGCCAAACGGCCCACGCCCATTCCAGGCTCATTAATAATGAAAATTACCTCACACCCAGTCTATGCTAGCAGCTCCGCCTCGCGCTCCAAAGCCTGACCACAAAGACATATAAACGATTGGGATTTATACAAAGCTACCAGATGCAAGGATTGCGAATTCTACCTACATCTAGAAAAAAGGTCAGACAAGTCTCCTTAGCCCTTTTTCACGACTTACTGTCTCAGTTCTATCCTCGTATGTCACCATATTATGCTTACCTTGTAACAAGGCCCCTGTTCCAAGCTAAGCAGGGGACTTAATGTTGATGGTGGTTTTTAGACAAGGGGTAAAATCATAAAACCTTACGCATAGCATGACGTCACCGGTGACGCTAAACACATTTATTAGAACATTTAATGCACTTATGTAAAAATTTACCAGGGTAACTTTTTTCAAATGCTAAACTAGGGTTTCGACACATAAAACCCTAAGTCGCACGATCGCTGCGCATCATGGCAACCATGCGAAAAACAAAGCCGCACAATCGCTGTGCATCATGGCAACCATGCCAAAACCAAGCCGCACGATCGTTGCGCATCATGGAAACTATGGCAAAACCAAAGCCGCATGATCGCTGCGCATCATGACAATCATGCCAAAACCAAGACGCACGATCGCTGCGCATCATGACAACTATGGCAAAACCAAAGCCGCACAATCATTGCACTTCACGACAACCGTGCCAAATTCGAGCTGCACAATCATTGCGCCACGCGCGCCGTTGGCACATGCCAAGCGACTCTTGCGACCTAGCATGCCAAGCCGTGCAAACCTAGGGCCAAGACGCCACACGCGCCATTGACACATGCCAAGCGACGCTTCCGACCTAGATTTCCAAGCCGTGCAAACCTAGGGCCAAGACGCCACATGCGCCATTGGCATATGCCAAGAGACGCTTGCGACCTAGCATGCCAAGCCGTGCAAACCTAGGGCCAAGCCGCCACACGCGCTATTGGAACATCCCAAGCGACGCTTGCGACCTAGCATGCCAAGCCGTGCAAACCTAGGGCCAAGCCTCCATACGCGCCATTGGCACATGCCAAGCGACGCTTGCGACCTAGCATGCCAAGTCGTGCAAACCTAGGGCCAGACTGCCACACGCGCCATTGGAACATGCCAAGGACGCTTGCAACGTAGCATGCCAAGCCGTGCAAACCTAGTGCCAAGCCGCCACACGCGCCATTGGCACATGCCAAGCGACCCTTGCAACCTAGCATGCCAAGACGTGCAAACCTAGGGTCAAAGCCGCTACGCGCGCCATTGGCACATGCCATGCAACACTTGCATTTTGACATTGCCACCTGCACCCGATGCGCAACCTACAACCAAGGCATTCCACAAAAGCCATTGGCACATGCCATGCAACCCTTTCATTTTGGCATGCCGCGCCTACATCAAAGGACACGATTCCTCTCAAGATGCAAATTCTCGACCGTCGAAGGTCGCCACTGAGCCGGAACATCTCTCAAGCTCAACTTTTCAAACACCAGCGACATGCTACACGTTTTCCACGAAAACACTCGAGACATCAATACATGTCACAAACTGGGGATGCTCTTTAGGGTTTTGGTTTGGCGGTTTACAGCGTGCAGCATACACAAATGCCCGTTTCAAGACAATGTATTAAGAATAAAATTGTTACTAAATGCAGGAAGTAATGGTGAAACGCTTTTTCATTGTGGAACATCAATTCCATCAAATTCCATCAATACCAGGCGTTACCACCTCTTCCCATTTAACTCATCTGTTTCTTTTTCTTACGAGGCCAGAGTACGTTTCACTTAGACTTGTATAAATAGGTCTTACCTATTTCCATCAAAACACAAGTTTTTGGTCAGGAGAAATACAATACTCAGAAAGGCAACTTTGCTAGATTTACCAAAAGCTTTCACCTTCTGATACAAGTCAAGTACTACTCTTCCAGAACTATTCTGGTCTCAACACTCTCTTTGCTTCCCTACCTAAACCAGCCCTTCTCCTCCTCTTTGTGACCAAAGCAAATCCGGAATGGCCATTTCTTGGTTTAGGCCGGAGTTGTACAGATTGATCTCTCGAATCTAAAGTACTCCCGTGCGGTGCATTTGTTTAGGGTTTAGATTTGTTTCTCACTCACCTACCGAAATTACCAAAATCGACAGAAACGATTTTCATCCATAAACAGTTTAGTATCACCGTTGTTGAAGATCCGTAGCTATAACAATGAGAGAAATCGAGATTCTCGATCATTATTATACAGTGTCATTGTATTATTATGAACATCAAATTCCAATTGCATCACGACTTTAACAATAATATTATGGTGATATGTATCACTCCACCTTAGTCAATACTCCATCTCGATCATGGAAACCACTCCCCCTTACACAATGATCCGAAAACCATATGTATTTGTAGTGTGACCTACAATATTTCTCCCCCTTTTTGTCAATAAAATTGGCAAAGGTACAAGAATGAGTTCATAATGAAATTTCCACAAGAGACATTTCATGACCAAAAGAAAGACAACATATTATCTTAATTTAGATGCAATCTTATAGCTGAAGCTAACAATATTCATCAAGGAGTTTTAAGACGCAAGATAACCCCTATAAAATTCCACAGCCTCACTCCCCGCAAGATATTACCACTAAGCACAAGTTCAAAATAACTCTCCCCCATTTGATGTCATTCCCAAAGGAACAACAAGAGCGACCTTAATTTCGAAAGAAAAGAAGGATTTTTATTTGGACACCTAAAACCATGTGAATGATTTTTTTATATCCAAAACTCAACCAAAATACTCACAAGTAAACCCATGAATATTCTAATTGGAATACGCAATTCAATCAAAACCACAAAAGTGATCAATTTAATTGAAAGTGCTCAACACAAGTAAACTCATGGAGCAACATGCTACGACTAAGTTAATCATATAGAGGTGACTAACTTAACCGTTCAAGTACTCAACATAAGGAAAACCTTACGGAATACGTGACTACATTAACCAATAGAACATGATAGTGTAGCCATTCATATACTCAAAACAAGAGCTTGTGGAATATATGAAAACACAACTAGATTAATTATAAGAGAACCTATATTTAATCTAATCGAAAAGTAAACAACCAAACTAATCACCGAAGTAATCAATTTAATTATTTTGGGCTCAACATAAAAGATTTTACGGAACCCCGACTAAGATTATCATAGAACATGACCATCTTAACCGTACATGTACTCAACATAAGAAGGAAAACTTATAGAGTGCAAACTAAATAACCAAGGATGATTAATTTAGTTCATAATGCTCAACATATATCATCTTACGGAACCAACAAAGCCAAGGTTAATCGACTTAGTTGTAAGGTGCTCAACATAAGACACACAATGGAGCCTTCACGGTAAAACATGAAAATGGATCAATAAAGATCAATACCGTGGTTAACATACAAGGATCTATTATATCTTTGCATCATTATATGCACAACAACATAATAGACTTTATCCTTGTCATACAAAAGATTTAATCCTATTTTCCATCAAATACATGATTGCATACGCATAACTTTTGTATTTTTCAAAATTCCATTCGTCCTTTCATCAATAAGAATACCGATTCATGAACTACTTTACTTTTGAAAATATATGGGACCTTCAAGTTCACGGACGCAAACAATACATATCCCATAAAAATATTGCAATATAACAAACCAAGAAAATACTATAATAATAATCATTCTCCAAATATTTTTAGAATTTAAAACAAATAAACCTAAAAAAATAAACATAAGAAGATGAAACAAAAATAGCTATGTGTAGTCACAATCTTCGCTATTCAACACACTAGTTATTCTTCCAACTAATCCAAAAAGAAGACATACTAGGAAACAAAACTTAGTTTTCCTTGATGATTTCATACCTCTGAAATGGTCCATCAAAGTAGGAGTCACTGATATCCTTGACCCTGTTGACTGTAGAGACACCATGTTCAAAAGTTAGAACGTTGACTTTTCGATCAATAGTGCGGGCATAATGACGAGCCTTTGCACAGTCAAGGATAACTTTCTTCTGATTTATGATCAAGATATTATGAGTATCAAGGATTTTCGCCTGTCCATCAATAAGCTGGTTTATCTGCAATTGAAGGTTAGCTAGTTCGTTCTTAACTTCATTCTGAACACGAATCAGATCCTCGACAAATTCACCAATCCAAGTGTTATACTCTTTGCTTTTAAGAATCTTCTTCCGTATAAGCTCTTGACCAGAATCACATCCTTTGAGATCATCCTCAACCATAGGGTTAATTTCTTCTTTGGGAACAGTTTCCATCGAGCTCCTTTCTGAAGGAAAAAAGAAACACATATAAGATTTATATATGTTCGTGAGTGCCCTGGATAGAAACCCTAGATTTCCTTGAGGATATATGGGCATTCGTGGGCCGACCAATAATGGCCCTAAAGAGATATATTGTGCATCTTTCAAACGTACACCATCCCAATAGATAAAAGTGACAAAAAGAAAAGAGACTAGAGAAGATCATTACAACAAGGGATATACAACCTAGAGAAAATATATCACAATACTTGAGAATCTCTCAAATCCCCATCCTTGTATCTCTCAAGTTAGACACAAAGATATAACATTCTACTACTAAGTAGCAGAGGGAGACATAGTATCACCATAGGTTCTGAGAGAGTAGCTGTAATTTCCTCTAGAATATCTTTTCTCAGCACTTCTTGTCCTTTCACCGCAGCTTCCAGGAGAAATAAAGTGTCTCGCAGTCCTTCTGGGAATCACAGGAAAGAAACCTTTATGATAACAAAGTCTAGGACCTCTAGAAATAGGCTCTAGGAGATTTTCCAAAATTCGTCTCCACACACTAGACTTGGATTTATCAGATTCGTTCTTATAAGCACAAGACACACTTTCATCCTGAGAAAAATATCCTGTAATGATTTCTACGAGAGTGATCATGTTTATAAGCTTCCTGGTTTCTTGTGAAAGGAATCTTCACTGCAGTGGTCGTCTGACTATTTACTCCATTAATAGTAGAAATAAGCAGCTTTTGAAGCTCAGAGACACGCTCCTTTCTAGCAAAACAATGGATTGCATAGTGATTTCCTTTCCCACATAAGGTACAAATTCGTGGAGGAGAAGTAACAGCTGGAACTTGTTTAAACTTCATAGCCACCGGAGAAGATTGTAAGTTAAGAAAACTTTTGTTGACACAATCTTCATCAGGAGAAAATTTCATTCTGTACGGGGACTCATGAGAGTTAGTTTGTGTAGAAGAATTTTCCTTTAAAACATAGTTTTTCTTTTCCAAGGATTTTCACTGTCCATGGGCTATGACAAGGGATGCTTCAAGTTTCTCCTTCTCAACACGAAGTCTGTCAAGATCAGATGAATGCGTCTTGATCAAACATTTTTCTCTAATTGAGCCTTCCTTAGTCAGCTTTTCAAGATTACAAATCTTTCCACGTTGTAGATTGTTTTCTTGAAGAAGTTTCTCAATTTCCTTAGAGAAAGACCCTATAATGTTATAGAGTACCCGTTCACGATCAATAGACTTTTCAAATTCATCAATGAGTTTACCATGATCCTGTAGATCAATACACTCAGTAGAATTTTTTGAAATTCTGCTGAGCTCCATTTCAGCTATAGCCATTATATCCAATGTCTCATTGGAGGAAGAATGATTCACACAAGATGAGACATTCTTCTTACCTCGGGATTTAGAAGAATCATCTAAGGAGTAACCCTTTGAGGTATTTCTGGGACACTTGACAGCTTTAGGAGACATTTTGGTATACGTATGAGATTCTGTCCACAGAGTCAGATCGCTACAAACACAGACTGACGAGGTCTTAGTGTGTTTTCCTGCTCTGATACCAATTGAAAAAGCGGGGGTCTAACAACACCATCCAATATTTATCTTAGCAATCTGTATGGACTAACTCCGAAATACTTTGCTAGAGAATCAACTAGACAGTCATACTCAATATAGATAAAAACTATCTCAAGGAGTTATTATCTCAATCTCTCGATTTGATCTTTACTCAAGCAAATAGAAATCTGCGAGTCTTTATCAAAGAGAGATAACTTGGACGGTACCAAAGGCCAATGTCCAAGGATCAATCAAATACAATCATGAACCAAAGGTTGGATTAGAGAAGTTGATGATCTTAATCCACAACCTGTATTATTTCTATTATATAAAATATAATGCGGAAAAGAAATAACACATACACCAGAAATTTTGTTAACGAGGAAACTACAAATGCAGAAAAACCCCGAGACCTAGTCCAGATTGAATACACACTGTATTAAGCCGCTACAGACACTAGCCTACTGCAAACTAACTTCAGACTGATCTATAGTTCAACCCCTACCAATCTCCAACTGATACAAGGTACAGTTGTACTCCTACGCCTTTGATCCCAGCAGGACACTTTGTACTTGATTCCCTTAGCTGATCTCACCCACAACTAAGAGTTGGTGCAACCCAAATCACAGACTTGATAATAAACGAATCTGTCTCACACAGAAAAGTCTATCAAAAGGATAAATCTGTCTCCCACAGATAAACCCTAGGTTTTGTTCCGTATTTAGATATAAAATCAAGGTAACAGGAACCAATTGATAATCCGGACTTATATTCCCGAAGAACAACCTAGATTAGTCAATCACCTCTCTACAATCCTTCCTGACTACACAAGCGAATTGTCGAGGAATCAAAAACAGTGAGACGAGATGTTTGTGACTTCTTTATCTTTCCTATCTTAGAACTCACGATCTCAAGCCAATAAATCGATTGTACTCGTACGATAGAAGATGCAAGATCAGATTACACAACTACGATAAAAGTAGTATCGGTCTGGCTTCACAATCCCAATGAAGTCTTTAAGTCGTTGTTTATGGGTGAAAAACGTTTCTGCGAATTTTCGTAATTTTTGTAGGTGAGTGGGAAACAAATCTAAACCCTAAACAAATGTACTGCATGGGAGTACTTTAGATTCGAGAGATCAATCTGTACAACTCTAGACTAAACCAAGAAATGGCCGTTCCGGATTTGCTTCGGTCACAAAGAGGAGGATAAGGGCTGGTTTAGGGAGGGAAGCAAAGAGAGTGTTGAGACAAGAACAGTTCTGGAAGAATAGTACTTGACTTGTATCAGAAGGTGAAAGCTTTTGGTAAAGCTAGCAAATTTGCCTTTCTGAGTATTGTATTTCTCCTAACCAAAAACTTGTTGTTTTGGTGGAAATAGGTAAGACCTATTTTTACAAGTCTAAGTGAAACGTACCCTGGCCTCGTAAGAAAAAGAAACGGATGAGTTAAATGGGAAGAGGTGGTAACGCCTGGTATTGATGGAATTTGATGGAATTGATATTCCATAATGAAAGAGCGTTTCACCATTACTTCCTGCATTTACTAACCATTTTATTCTTAATACTGTCTTGAAACGAGCATTTGTGTATGTCGCACGCTATAAACCGCCAAACCAAAACCCTAAAGAGCATCCCACAGTTTGTGACATGTATTGATGTCTCGAGTGTTTTCGTGGAAAACGTGTAGCACGCCGCTGGTGTTTGATAAGTTGAGCTTGAGAGATGTGCCGGCTCAGTGGCGACCTTCAACGATCGAGATTTTGCATCTTGAGAGGAATCGTGGCCTTTGATGTAGGCACGGCATGACAAAATGCAAGGGTTGCATGGCATGTGCCAATGACTTGTGTGGAATGCCTTGGATGTAGGTTGCGCATCGGGTGCAGGTGGTAATGCCAAAATGCAAGTGTTGCATGGCATGTGCCAATGGCGCGCGTAGCGGCTTTGGCCCTAGGTTTGCACGGCTTGGCATGCTAGATTGCAAGGGTCGCTTGGCATGTGCCAATGGCGTGTGTGGCGGCTTGGCACTAGGTTTGCACGGCTTGGCATTCTAGGTTGCAAGCGTCGCTTGGCATGTGCCAATATCGCGTGTGTCGGCTTGGCCCTAGGTTTGCACGACTAGGCATGCTAGGTCGCAAGCGTCGCTTGGCATGTACCAATGGCGCGTGTGGCGGCTTGGCCCTAGGTTTGCACGGTTAGGCATGCTAGGTCGCAAGCGTCTCTTGGCACGTACCAATGGCGCATGTGGTGGCTTGGCCCTAGGTTTTCACGGCTTGGCATGCTAGGTCG